>NW_017537645.1:316118-323736 GCF_001853355.1 Bactrocera latifrons | reverse complement strand
ATTATAAAATATTTAATAAAGAGCAACATCGTCGCTAGTGTTAATATTTCCTATTAAAAATGATTTTTATTTTAATTTTAAAATTAAATTTTTTTCTATAAAAAATAATGGTCTTGCATTTTATTACCTTACGCAAAAAAAAAATAAATGCACTAAGCCAAAAAAAAAATTTAACAATTTTCTTTTAAAAGTTGTTATTTTACTTTAAATGCTTGATATTCCATTACAAAAAGTAGGCAACTTTACTAGTTAACTTAACCAAGAATTCTTCTTTCGGTAAAGAACTTTTCAGAAAATGAAAAAACCGGTCATGATTGTATTTAATTGGTGGTTTTGAAGAGTGTAAATTCTTGAAAATAAAAAACAATTTGGATTTTTTTATTTCATGCTTATCTATACTGAAGAATGTACATTTTCTTTATGGTTCCAGCGCCTAGTAGCTGGGAGTACGCGAGAAGCCACAAAAAGAATGACAAAAAGGCACATTTGCGTTCTAAATGGTTTCTAAGAAATTTCTTATCGCGGCACGTTAAGAAAAAATAAAAAATATGCATAAATGCATAAAAGTAAAAACGATATAAAAGAAATATTTGCAATACAACTTAAAACAATAATAAAAGTATGGCGCAATTTCTCATACACACACATATACACAAATACAGAACTGCAAAGCAATACGTACACATTAACAGATATGGAAGCCAGAGAGTCTATATTCATACATACATATGTACATATGTATGTATATACAGTTAATATACTCATATCAGATATTTGCGAGAAATTGTGTTAACTAATGCACTCAGACGCATAAATAAAATACTAAATAGATAAATTGGAAAAACAATGTGTTCTTTATCAATAAAATACACGACTGATTTCTGACCGCAGTGCAATTAAAGTTGCTGGCTGAAGGGTCGGGTAATTTAATAGAATTAGAATTTTTGACATTTTGAGTTTATTAAAAACTATATTTATCCTAACATATTAATAATAACTCAATAAGATTTATTCTCACTCACCGATTGACGCTTCATGATCGGACATATCCGATAAACTGCACATTGGCGGTTGTATGTCTTTGGTGCCATCATCAGGCTCTTCTTTGATGCGGATATTTGTCTGGAAATAAATAAAATTAAATTATTTTTAAGGAAATTTAGTCGTTATAATAAATGCTACATATTTAAATTTATGCTCCAAATACCGCAGTCGTTGGAACGATGAGCTGTACGAATTATCCGACGCCATTGTCACAGTTCGGCAAATACAGAGACAGCGACTACGCTGGCTAGGTCGTGTCATCCGAATGAATGAAAACACTCCAGCTCTGAGAGTATTCGAAGCAATTCCCGCCGGGGGGAATTAGGGGAAGAGGAAGAGGTTCTCTCCGTTGGAAAGACTATATGATGGGAACTAAAATTGGCGCCAAGCAGCGATATGGAAAAACTACTGGCGCGCTGTTGTAAACTCGACTATAACTGCGTAAGCGATGTCTACGCCAATAAAGAAGAATACACAAAACATTAACCAAAATGTGTTAAGTTCTTCCATAAGAGAAACGGTTTATCCGGAAAGTAATAAAACTGAGTCGATTTAAAAAAATTTAGTGAACAAATCGTTACAATTCTTTAAAAACTTTCAAAATATGCTCTTTCTGCGTCGATGCAGCACGATTTCCAAGCATTGAAGACGCCACGGAAGGCATACTCCGGAAAAGCCTTGCGAGCCAAGGTGCATGCTGCTTAGCTCCCCTCTGTCGTCTCAATATGCTTGTCTTTCATAGTACTTTTCAGGCAAGGAAACAAAAAAGTCTGAGCTGTAGAGCGGCTACGGAAGCGCTGCGATGCCGTCCTTGGTTAAGTAGCTGTTCACAAGAAAGGCATTGTGAGCCGGGGCATTGTCGTGGTGCAACTTCCATTCGGCTACGATGTCTTGTCGGACCCTTGTTTGAGTTTCTTGAGGACTTCCACGGAAAACTTGGCGTTGGCGGTTTGTCCAGGAGGACAAATTCATGGTGGACGAGGCCTTTGATGTGAAAAGAAAACAATGAGCATTGCTTTAACTTTGGCCCGGAGTCACCGAAACCGAGTACACACTGAATTTAATCGCGTACTTCTGCTCTAACAAACGCTGCATTTGCTCCAGGTGCTCAGACACAACTGACCAGCCGTTCGTTAGTTAGCTAGAAACGCCTTTTATCGAATCCTGTCGGTGCGCGCACGTTCCGAAGTACAGCCGCGGCGGAGGAAAATCAGAAAACTTTCCGGACAAACCCATGCTATCGCTTCGTCATCAAAGCGGCGATTTTCAAGTACTATTTATTTATAGCAGATTATAGAGCATACGAGCTAAAGCAAAACGATCAGAGAAGATTTCAGAGCGATTCGACTTTGATTTTAACCGAACTAACTCATGACAGTTGCTTGTTCGATTCACCGCACTCGAAATTTTAGCAAAGCAGAGACAGCTACGTATGTATGTACATATATACTATAAACAAGTCACTATGTATATCAAGGCAATTTTAATTTTCATTTTAGATTAGCGCTAAACGACGTATTAAAAGCCTAAAACAATTAGGGTAAATATTCTAAATTTTCTTTTAATTTGAAAAATAATGCCTCCGAAATTATTATAAGTATTTATAATGGCAAATAAAAACAACGCCAACAACGCTATTAAAAACACAATCTACACACGCACAAACATTTATAATTATAAACAAACAAATAAAATATATGAGGCACTGCACACAACGGTAGTCATTGCCACTGCTGCTGCCATTAAAACGTCGATTAAGTGCAATTAAAACGAGAGCTAACCACTACGTGACCACACATTTTATTACCACGCTACAAATCTGACAGCCCCCGGCGTGGCAATGGGAAACAAGCGTGCAATTACAGCACTACAAATGCACTTACATATGTATGTGTAGATGAGGAGATGGGATGTAGAGTTGATGTACACCCTAGTGATGATAATGGGCCATATAGGCTAATCTCAATGATCAATTAAATTGTCTCTCTGTCTATTTATAAACAAGACACTTTTACCCAATTTATTATATTGCATTATAAACAGCATTTATGAAAGATGCGTTATACGCACACACATATACACACACTTATACGTATTTTATAGCTGTCGCGCATGATTTTGGGTGAGTATTTAGCGACTTATGCCTCTTTGGCAACAAACATACGGTACATATGTGTGTATGCACTCGTGTGTATGCGACCACCAAACGCCTCGTTAACCGAAACATACATACATACATATTTTTATATTAAAAGAGTGCAGTGATGACACTGTGGCTGTAGAAACTTGGGACCCAATGAACATTTTGACTTGATCTAGACTATATTGTATTGGCGGGTTCTTTTAGTTGGTGTTTATGGAGTTGTACTCCCTATACATATTATATATGCATATACATATGTATGTGTGTATAAAAGCATCATAGTGATAATTGTTCGCACTCGCTTTTATTTTATTTATTTTGCTTTTTTTGTTATTGTTATGCGTGACATTTCTTACTGTCTGAGGGAAGAAGAAGCATACGAATGCCCCTATACTACTTGACTCCGAACACTAAATCCAATTGTGCATTTGACTTGAATTGCTTCGACGCACAGTATGCTGAAAAAGTATAAATCCACATACAATAGAACGAAGAAATATTTTTATTCCACAGAAGAATAAAAGATACTTTGATATTAAAGGGTACTTCCTATCAAAAATATATTATACATATTTCACAATGTATTCAGACACTTGAGAATCTAGAAACTGATTGATTTCGACTTTTTTGAACTACTTATAATAGCAGTGGCTCAACAGAACAATGGCTCTATTCTATATCCAGTGTAAGTAGTATTTGTAAAGAACATAGGTAAAAACATTATCTTCTACTTCTTATAAAATAAAGGCTACTAAAAGATCTTTATCTCGGTTTTAGTCGCCAGTTTGTATGACAGCTACGGACATACATATATGATATAGTAATCTCAACAATTTGTTCGAAGATTGTACCATTATGTTAATCAATAACCCATGACAAATATCAAGAAATTATTTTAGCAAATAATAAAAGAAGAATTTTCCCTACAGGAACTTAAATAAAATCGATCAGTTTGTATGGCAACTATGTGCTATAGTGGTTCGATATCGGCGAGATGTAAAAAAAGGTACTTGCCATAAGTCCTTGGAGATTCAACTAAAGTCAATCGGACAAAGTTTTATGAATAGATAATCCTGGGTCTGATCGAAGGATTTTTTTTTTTTAATTAACAAAATGGCTGCCTGAGAAAATTTTTTTTTAAATTTTTGGGAAAAAATCAAAAGTTAATTGGTCTTAAAAAACCGAAATTTTTGAAAAAATAAAAATCCCTCGATAAGGTGCGAGTTTATTATGTAGTATGCTGTATAAATTTCATTAAAATCTACTGAGCTGTTTTCGAGTTACAGTTGTCACCAGTTCAAAAAACAAAGTTTTGAGAAAAACGCGTCTAAAGTTTCACACTAGCGCTTTGAAGTGCCCGAGCTCTCTTTGTTATTTGTCGATGTCGAATAACTCAAAAACTAATTATCGGATCAAATTGAAATTTTCAGAGAATATTTTTAAAATATTACCCTCAACGAAAATGCAAAAATTAATTTTTTGAAAACTTTGACTATCTCTAACCATGAGGTATGTACATATATCGTTTAGTGTATAGACAAATATTTTCGGAATTTTTTGATGACATCTGTCGGAGAAATGCCTGGGTGAATGTGATGCGTTTTTTCATTGGCGGACACGATTTCTCATGTTTGGATCATCTGAAACACAAAACCCCAATTTATTCTTAAAAAGTACGTGAATGGTTATCCTCCTTAATAGAAATCATGAAAATGTTAATTAATGAAAAAGTAATAAATTTTTTTTTTTTTTTAATTTTGTTTCATTTTTTGTTTTTACACAAATTTTATAATAACATTGTCAATTATATTTTATATACGTAAATGAAGGCGAAATTTCGGGAGTAACCGCGTAAGTGTTGTCTACGCCAATAAAGAAGAAGAACGTGAAATCATTATTTTTAAGACGTTTACAATTTTCAACACAATATAATTACTTACAAATCGGTTTATTTTCAGCAAAAAAAAGCAAATAATATAAAATAATCGATAATGAATAACTAAAAAATATTTATTACTACTTTGCTCTAATATTAATTGACGTGACCACACTGTACCATCATCAAGAGGGCAGCGAGAAAGCCATGAAGTTCGCCAATGTTCTTTTTGTTTGTGTAATAATGTACTCGTACAGTTTTTGTTACGAGTATGATAGCGAAGGTCACAATGTCAAGTGAATATTTCACAAATACTACAATCAAATTTATAACAAGTTTGATAACAACAAATAAGCTTCTAACGAAATGGCTAAAAATAATAAAAAGAGAATTGAAGTAAGGTTCTGAGGAGGAGATGTGTGCCTTACATTAAAAGTTTTGGTAATTTAAAGTGAAAGATCGGCAGATCGGTTGACATAATTTAATGTGATTATAATCGTTTTTGTTTATTTTTAGAAATATTTTTGCTTCTAGGCATGTATGTATATTATCTTTAGGCGAAGTACTCAAATGTCTACAAATTACAATTTTCCAAAAAAAAAGCGATAAGAACAAAAGCTTCATGTATTTTTATTTGTTACAAGTCGAATATATAAGAGTGGTCTAACCGAAATTTCATTGACGTAAATAACACTGTTTACTAAAAAACTGAATAAAAAATATAAAGCATAAATATATATTTTTATATTTAAAAAAATTTATAATTTTAATATATGCAAAAAAAAAACATTAACACATTTAATTTTACTTTTACGGTAGTATTTAATTTAACAAATTGGTGGCAACTCTATATCGAAATACATTTGAAATTCCCTAACTCGAATCAGCATAATCCACAAAACACCTCGAGTTAGAGAAAGTTCTAGTTGTGTTTTTATGAAATTTGACTTTTATTTCAAGAGTGCGAGCTATGGATAACTTCGACTAGTACAAGGTTATCCATTACAAGGTTCCCTACTTTTTTCAAGAAAAAGCACAGAAGTTTCTTGGTAATGGTGTTAAACCACAACTTCTTGAAAGCCTTTCAATGCCAATACTTCTTGAAATAATCGAATCTCCAAACTTTTCTCGCAATAATTCGATTGCTTCCATTGTCAGTAATGCTGTCACCAGCTTCATTTCGAAAGAAGTACGCACCGATGATTCCACCACACTAAAAAGAACATCAAACTTTCAACTTAAGAGAATGTACAAATGGTTGTTCATGAAGAGTTTGTGGATTTTCTTCGCACCAGAGTCAACAGTTTTTTTATTTACAGCACCACTCAAATGATAGAGAGCCACATCGGAAATGATTTTAAAAAGAATTCGGTATCGTCTTCAAGTCGTTCCAAGGCAAAATCACAAATTCACAATGTTTACGCTGATCTACATAATGGCTTCAGTTCTTGAGTAAGAACAATTTTATACAGATTCAAGCCTAAATTCTTTCTCAAAATCGGTCAGGTTGTAAATACAGTTAGGAATCCCTACTGAAACGCAAAGAATGTAACCCAAGGTGTTAAAAAATTACCTTAAAAACATCGCGTGCACTGCGCGACTATTGATTATAGAACACTATAATGTACTACAAATTAGCAGAACATAATATAATTAATCAATGTCAAGAAATAAAGTAGATCGAGGTTCAGTGCTGCAGTTGGCTAATGCGTGAATTGAATATAAATCTTTATGTATAAAAAGTACGTGTCACGTTGTTTGTCCGTGATGGACTCCTAAACCACTGAGCCGAATTTAGTAAAATTTAGCACACTGTGTCCAGTTCAAACCAACTTAGAAGATAGAATAGTAAAAACCATTCATAAATGAAAAATACTGTGAAAGCTCTATTAAATGGACACTCTATTAAGCGGACAACAATATTAATCAGACGGAAAGGCTGATAACCAGACATTGAGAAAGCAGCCATAAATGCGTTATTTTTTTTCAAAGAAATGTTTTCTATGAACATATTCAAAATTAAACCTCAAGCACAATCCCTTCGATTCCTATACCGATAAAAACGTTTTCGCCTTTATTCATAAATAAAATTTTAACTGTATTGAATAGTTTATTATATGAAAAATAGTATAATATGTATACTACAGCAACGCGTGGCTGGATCCACTTGTAACATAAAAAATTCGACGATCACATCCTATCATTTATATGAATTCCTTTTCTCACAAGTGGGATGGAAATTGGAGTGATCTGGGAGTTATTATAGCTACATACATACGAGGTGTGTTCAAGACCTATCGCGAAGTTTGAATTATCACCGGTTACGTATATTCGAATTTCGAATTTTTTTTGCGTTATGTTGGTACTCATGTGTCTCACTTTTGCCGACAAGCTAGGCCATTTTGAATGTTCATTTAATTGTTGACAGCTGCTTTGCTTGCACSTGTTTTGGATCGTCTTCGATTTTTACCTATTCAAAAAAATGGATCAAAGAACCTGTATCAAATTTTGTGTAAAAAACGAAATTAAGTGCGCGGATGCATTCCGAATGTTGA
>NW_017537645.1:221625-316038 GCF_001853355.1 Bactrocera latifrons | reverse complement strand
CCGAGAAGATGTGACAAAAATTGGCTTTTGCACCACGCTAACGCCCCTGCTCACAGCAAAAACAACACACTAATGATGCCGTAGCCATCGTATTCCCCAGATCTGGCCCCCTGTGACTTTTTCTTGTTCCCTAAACTGAAGAGGCCCATGAAAGGACGACGAAGAAGATAAAAAAATGACGAAGCACTTCAACGAAGATTGGAAAAACCCTTGGCACAAGTGTATAATATCTCATGGGGATTACTTTGAAGGGGACAAAATAGATACTCATGAATAAATAAATAACTTTTGAAAAAACATAAAATTCGCGATACTTTTTGAACATACCTCGTATGTACATATGCAGTTTAGGAGAAAATTATTCTTTTGGTTGTATTTTAGAGTCTAAATCAGAAAAGCACTGTCTAACGCGAGGGTTTCTCTGATGAAAAAAATATTATTTCAGAAATAGTTTTGTTAAATAAAAAAATAAATATAAACTGAAAAAAGCCATACACACATATAGCCGTAAAAATTTAAAATAAAAAAATTCAAATTCACCAAAAAAATTTCGGAAGTGGCATAAAACCATAAAAGAATTTCGGCGCTTCTCGACAATATCACTTACGACCAAATGTCCTGATCTGTCGCTATATGTAATATGTGTGCGGAGATAACTTTTTTGCGTAATCTGATATGCGATCGGAACCAGCAACGAAAACTATAAAGTACAGTTCACGACGGGTTATGAAGTTAGTACGGCACACATACACACATACTTATGGGCTATATAAGTATATACATATGTACATATGTATGTATGTATTTAGTACATATGTTTTTTAATAAATTTTGAATTTTGTCGTAGCTTAACCGATTGCATACAGCTGGCTGTCTGCGCCATTTTACCTTTCGCACTGAATGCTATTAAATTTCATTCACTTTCCAAGACACTGCGCAGGCGCACAGGTTCACTGCCCGGCACTGTCATACGATTTTCGGCTTCCAATGTGAAATTCATGATAATAAAAAAATGATATATGCATGATCTATGTATTGGATATGAATATTAGATTACAAAGTGGCGTATGGCACGTCTGAAGATCAACGAACGTTTCCAAGAGAAAAGGATACAATAAGCACACACACATACACGCACACGTATATACAATAGTTTATGGTTTAGTGTGGGTCAGGGTGTGTCAAACGCTCAAACGATCTAAGCAGAGGGCATAAGGAAGCAAAATACAACAAATTACCAAGTACTCACCTAAGTTTTTAAGTATATTTGTGTGTGTGTGTGTGCTCATATTATGCATGTAAAAAGTGCACTTTAAAATGACCGGATGAGGTGCGTGGTTTGCAGTTTAGATTACATCAAAGTTGTCAGCCACAACTGGACAACCGTCCGGCACAATGAACTAACTGATCGATTGTCTCGAATGACTACCGACATGTCTCGCGATCAGAGTAGTTCAGTAGGTAGGTGCGGACGTCGTTGGCTTGAATTTTCCTTATTTTTTATGTTTTTACTTCTTAGCGATGAACTTCACGCGGAAAAAAAGTCAACTTTTTATTTATAGTCATCAAAGGCATACATACTTATGTATGTATAGATTAACGACTGATGGGTAGTCAGCGAGTGACATACGTTGAGTAACGCTCATATTCATACATATTTAATACATGCAGTGCTGCCATACTACTTAAAGAAAAACGAAAAATAGACTAAAAAGAATTTGGTTAACGGATATCAAAAATTTGATCCAATGAAGAACAGCAGGGTAAAGGATTGTTGTATTGAATGGCAAGTAAGTTAGTTTTTAAAGCGCAGGATTGTATTCGCCTCTTACAATTAGTCAATATTATAAATCTTAACAAAATAAATTCTTCTTCTTTATTGGCGTAGTCACGGCTTACACTTACCAAGTGTAGACAGGTTCTACGTGGTCTTTCCAACGGAATGGAGCTGTGCTTCCCCCGACGGGTACTGCGTGGAATACTTTCAGAGCTGGAGTGTTTTCATCCATTCAGAGGACACATCCTAACCACCGTGCCCGCCAACTCTTAATTCGGTGAACTATGGCAATGTCATTGTATGTATATCTCGTGCAGCTCAACGTTTCATCGAATGCGGTGTTCGCCGTTGCCAATGTACAAAGGACCATAAATCTTCCGCAGAACCTTTCTCTCGACTGTTTGTCAATCTGATGAAATTTGGCAAAGCGTGTCCGCTCTAGCAAGCACGTTCCTTTGAAGTTTCAAGCGCTACAGCTGTGACCCGGCAGTCAGACAAGTCGTACAACAAACTTGTTGCTACTGATAAAATGCTCAAACACAAGTAAAGAGTTTAGAGTAGCTTGTGACCAAAAATTACCCAAATCTAATCAAAAATGCTCTAGCTAATAAGTACGGAATATATGGGCCCCAGTATCTATAGTTGACTTTTGAGCGAAAATGTCGGTCAATGTATGAGATATACAATTGAAATTCACAGGGACCCTTTTACTGGCAATAGGTAGTCTAAGTATCAAAAATAGGTTGAAACCGGGCAATACTTCGCTGAGCCTCCATATATACCGAATATAAAGATTTTCGAACTTCTGGGTGACTATGCTGCATATGATTGGTGATTGTATGTGAGGTACTTAAGTACCCTGAGAACATTTTTTAGTAGGTGGCATGATAGTAGTTAATAGTTAAAATCGGTTCGATACCACCTCAACTCCCATACCTATAATGATTACCGCTTTTCTAACGGAATATGTATGTCGGTCAGGCTATGGGTTATCTGTTGTATATGTATATATAAAATTGCTTAGATTGTTGTTGTCGTAGCGCCCGAATCTTCCGAGTTGTCAGTCCTTGACAGCATAAATATCCGTTCCGGTTACGTAGACCCGACTGTAGTGGGAACAGATAAAATTGCTTACATTGTAAGATGATAACCAACCAGAGGATTGGTATCTATAAAATTGCTAGATTTCGATCCGATCCTCTATAAATTTGCTTAGATTAGGATCTACTGGTTGTCGCTTTAAACCCTAAGATATTTCCCTGTTATGATTCCTGCTAGTTGCAAGTGTATAAAATGTTCGGTTGCACTCAAACTTAGAACTTGCTTATCTGTTTAAAATAAATGAATAGGAAAATAAAAAAATGGATTCTCAACCCTCAAGCATGTGATGGAAAATTAAAACATTTTCGTCATAAGAACACGCAAAAGTGGCAACCCCGTCTACTACAAAAATACATTTCCTTTTCAATCGACAATTTGCCATATCCACATACATACATACATATTTCCACATTCGCTTTTGTACTAACAATTATAATTTGCAATTTACGCACATACAATGAGCGTCAATTTAGCATTTGCCTTCGATGCGTCGAAGCGTGCCTACACGCAAACAAATACATATACGCGACGATCTACCCAAGTAGGTGTATGCTACCTGCCTGCACACATTCTAAGGATAAATATGTCTATTTAAAGACACTCATCGTTGTCAACACTGTCACTCAGCGCGTGCAAATGCTTTGCGTCCATATGTGTACATTTGTATGTATGTGTGTGTGCATTAATATTAATATTTCTTTGTGTGTATTTGCATAAGCACTTTAAATGACAGCCAACAACTAAAAAAAAACAATAATTGCAATGCGAGTGTGTATGTTTATGCATGCAAATATATATATGTACATATGTATATGTGTGTGCGTGTGTGAAAAGAATAGCCAGTTGCATTTGGCTTTGCACAAATCTGGCTAATAACGTGACTGGCATGGCCGATAAGTCGAGGCACACGTTAATTTCCAAAGCTTCGCCCGCAAAAGAGGATATAAATAAATATGTATGTAAACGTGTGTGTGTTGTATGTATATAAATATGTTTGCGTTTGTGTATTTGAATGATTTGCGAACGCGTAAGTAGTAGCTGCCTAGCCCCAGTGTCTTGTCCTACACAGCGGCATCCAAACTCTGATCTGCTATAGACACACACACACATACGTATGTATTATATATACATATGCATATATAATATTTACGTATTCATATAGTATCTACAAATGTGAACTTTATGCGAACGCAGCGGAAGACAGCGAACGATCGAGCAAAGTGATAAATCAAAGTAATTTATAATGGAAGCGATTGCAAACGCAATTCCTTTGATTTAAATGACAGTTTCACGGCTTCGTAACATTTATTTCGTTAAACATTTATCGCACAATTAGCTAATATCAGTGTGTATCATAAAATATGCTTTGCCTTGGCAGCTTACGTTTCAGCTTGTGAGGTTAGGATATGCGGCAAAGGAAAAGAAGAGTTGAGTGATCACGATGACTTCAAGCAATCTGATATTCAATGAGAGCTGTCTTCGATTAGAGAGTGACGGAACGAACATACTACACAAGTGGTTCGAACACACTGACAACTTGTCCTTTGATGCCAGAAAAATTGTGTTCGCTGCTTTTTTATTTGGAAATCAACTTTTTTCGAACCAAAAATTGTTTCTGTAAATTGGTTTTTTATAATAAACCGGTCAAAATATACATTCAAGGTTACGAACGTTTACAACCAAGTCAAAGTTAATGATATGTTCGAAACATGATTAAAATCAAGAAAAGCTCTAAATATTATTACGGCATTAATTAAAAATTTTTTTGAAGAATTAATTAATTCTAAAATTTAGAACTTTCGAAAATCAAGATTTTAATTTGCAGTTTTTGAAAACCAATATTGTAAAGTCTAGTTTTCGAAAATCACTATTCTAATTTCGAGTTTTCAAAAATCGCTACTTGACATGTACATATGTATATCTTTTACTAACATAATAAAATCGTTTCGTCGTAGGTATAACATATGTATGTATTTTTTCTTTTATTAGCCTATGTGTAAACCTTTTTCCTTGATATTCTCTTGTTAAAATGGGTTAATCATAAGTAAGAACTAAAATAATCGATTTCTATCTTTTTTCGAATTTTCGAAAATCACTATTTTCATTTCGAATTTTCGAAAATTACAATTTTGAACGTATATAGCTTTAACTCAAATAATAAAAACGTTTTATTGCAGATACATCTTCAAATAACCTATTTTCCTCTTTTTAGGAATTCACTATTTTAAGCCTATAAACATTTTTCTTATTATATTTTTAAAACCGAGTAATGATAGGTGTAACCTAAAATAATATATTTCTATTCTTTCTCGAATTTACGAGAATCAATTTTTAAAGCCTATAAATCTTTTACCTTGATATTCACTTATAAAAATTGGTCAATCATAGATGTAACCTAAAATAATCTACATTCTATTATTTTTTTCGAATTTTCGAAAATTGCAATTTTGAACGTATATAGCTTTAACTTAAATAATAAAAACGGTTTATTGCAGATAACCTTCAAATAACCTATTTTCCTCTTTTGAGGAATTCACTATTTCACTATTTTAAGCCTATAAACCTTTTTCTTATTATATTTTTAAAACCGAGTAATGATAGGTGTAACCTAAAATATTTCTATTCTTTCTCGAATTTACGAGAATCAATTTTTAAAGCCTATAAATCTTTTACCTTGATATTCACTTATAAAAATTGGTCAATCATAGATGTAACCTAAAATAATCTACATTCTATTATTTTTTTCGAATTTTCGAAAATTGCAATTTTGAACGTATATAGCTTTAACTTAAATAATAAAAACGGTTTATTGCAGATAACCTTCAAATAACCTATTTTCCTCTTTTGAGGAATTCACTATTTCACTATTTTAAGCCTATAAACCTTTTTCTTATTATATTTTTAAAACCGAGTAATGATAGGTGTAACCTAAAATATTTCTATTCTTTCTCGAATTTACGAGAATCAATTTTTAAAGCTTATAAATATTTTACCTTGATATTCACTTATAAAAATTGGTCAATCATAGGTGTAACCTCAAATAATCTACATTCTATTATTTTTTTCGAATATGCGAAAATCACTTTTTAAAGCCTATAAACATTTTACCTTGATATTCTCTTCTTAAAATCAGTTGATCATTGATTATTTTAAAATAATCTATTTCTATCCTTTATTCGAATAATACCTTTAACAAATACAAAAGGTTAGAAGAGCTTGATTCAAATTATACAGTTTGTATGGTAGTTATATGCTAAAGGGGTCCGATATCAACCGTGCAATGAGCAGCTGGTAAGAAAAGAGCAGGTACCAAATTTTAGATCGATATCTCCAATATGAGGAACTAGATCTATATACAGAACAACAGACAATGGTTCCAAGACGTCCAAAAACGCTTGCAGTTGTTGTGAAATTCTCTTTTCAGACACATTTTTCTGTCAATTTGCCAAATATTTATCCACCTCTGCTGGAACATATTTACCTTGATAAAAAAAGTGAAACTCCCTCCAAATTTCTTTATCCCTTAAAAGCAGTTACCTCAATATTACGGATACTACATTATCAAATCTTTCTTATAGAGTATGGTTATTATCATAATAGAATGGAGAAATAATTTGGGAAAATAAATGTGAGGGCTCTATATCATCGTGAAACGAAGTAAAAAATTGAAAATAATTCCAAGATACACAGAAGAATTCTGCAATTTGATCTTATCTGACTCAGAAATTCCACTAAGAACAAAATTGTATGCCGATCTACTAATAAAGATTATAGACTTTTGACTGTAAGAAATAAACAGATTTACTTCTGAGGTATCTTTGGGGAGACTACAATGTACCAAAACCTCTCTATCCCTAGTTGGTGTGATTTATGATCACCTCATCAACGGCAGCTAACATCGTTTTCATCAAAAGCTACAGTTAAGGTAACTGATGATTTAAGTAGAGGTACTTTTTTAAATACCCTGTTTTTGACAGATCTCGCATGAGGCGTGTCAAGCTATCATATTACTTTATTTAACGTTTAAAAATCATTAACCTTTATTACGAAAATGCATGTTCTGTAAAAATGCACGTTTTGTATTTCGTGCGGTTTGCTCAACTTTTGATACATTGATACCCAGCATTTATTATTGGATAATATTTAACCGAATAGACTACGTCCAGCACACTGTATCGAAAATATAACAGCCGGACGATGAGTGAAAACCCTGACGAGTCGATTCGGCGCGTTCGCAGCAACTCAGACTGGCGTATGAAACGACTTGGCACATTTTACGTGGAGATTTTTAATTAAAAACGTACAAAATAGCAGCTTCTTCAAGATCTTCAGCCGCTCGACTTTCTCAAGCGATATCCTTTCGTTCTATGGGTTCTTGAAAAGTTCCAAGAAGTTTTCCAGCCCAATTATGTTCAGCGATGCGACCCATTTCTTACTCAATGGATATGTAGACAAGCAAAATTCCCGCATTTGGGACGAAGAGCAACCTGAAGAGAATCAAGAGCTGATACTTCTTCCAGAAAAAAAAAACGGTTTGGTGTGATTTGTGAGCCGATGGAATCATTGGTCCATATTTCTTCAAAAATGAAGTCGGTCAGAACGTAACCGTCAGTGGCGATCGTTACAGCGCAATGATAACCGACTATTTGCTGTCTGAAATTGAAGGTTGTGATCTCAGTTGAGATCAGAGCTACGGAGGGCTATTTTCAGTGGGTCAAGAAAATATATTCTACATATTCCACATTTAGTGAGTGAACGTCTTGAAGATCTTACATGTATGTACATACGCGAAAAAAAAATGCATATAACACTTAAATGTTTAGCATTTTTATCACATTTTCACTTTGCACAAATTATGGGCTGCGGTATTTATGCCAAGAACAAACGCAGTCACTGTCATTAAACGAACCAAAACTAATTATGTGCTTGCATATATACATACATATTATCATAAGTATATCGGGTGATCAAGTGAAAAAACGAACTCCTCCACATGCAACTGGTGCACTAGGGATGCACTTTTTTATAATGTATAAAAAGTTTACGAGCGAATAGCGTGTGAGATATCTAAAGTGATAAATTTGGATATGGTCGGGTATATAAAATCAGATATATTTTTAAATATTTTTGTTTGAAAGACCTTTTTTCTATTGAGGAGACGGATTAAGTGCGAAAAGAGAAAAACAAATTATGATAAAAAGAAGAGCACCCCTAATGCACCCTCACTTTTGAATGCAGTGAAATATGAAGTAATATAGGAGTAAAAATACATATATTGGATCATATACATATATAAATATTTATGTACGTATGTAAGAAAACAGCAAATTATGCAAATGCCCCCACATGCGATGCATATTAAATGCAAAACTTGCATTTTAATAAGACAACATCACCTTTTCTCTCAATTATTCTACAAATTTTGAAGTTTTGTTTGATTTGATTGGATTATTTTATATATATATTTTTTTTTTCGTGAAGGAAATAACTCACCTCGATCAGATTCTTTAGGAACGTCACTCGCCGATTCTTTTTCAGACGCATGCTGCCGCTTGCGTTGTTATTATTATTACCGTTGTTGCACAAAATTGAATTAGTATTATGGTTGTTGTTATTGTTAGCACTAATATTTTGACTATTATTATTTATAATTGCACTTGCACTCACACTGGCACTATTATTATGATTGTTGCTGTTGTTATTTTGACTATTATTACTATTACTATTGTTGTTGTTTATATTATTCTTATTGAATAGATAATTGGTGTTAAAATTGAGTATCTCACTGAAGTGAGCGTTATTCTTCTGATAGAAGGAGGCCGGTGCAGTTGGTAGCATAAATCTGGTAGTTGGCAACTCTGTTTTACAAATCGCAAGTTCCATATTGTGCAGGCATCTGTAAAGTGAAAAAAGCATATGTAAAAACAGTTGTAGTTAAAATTTAAAAAAGGTTGCGAAATAAAATGCAGATAGGGATCAATAAGTGGAGAATTTTATTTCGAACTTTTACCTAATATATATTCCTGTAATCCCTAAAAGAATCAAGTTTCTTATTTTTTTAGTCAAAAAGGTTAAAAAAAACTGTAAGATAAGCATTGCAATAATCTAACAATCTAAGCACCTTTGAAGTTTCGGCAAATTTTATCGGTATAAACTATGATAATGGTAAAGAATTCAAAGTCAGATCAATGTTTTTTCAATCCTTTTGGAACTATTACAACACTTATGATTTTTAGAAATCTAATAAAACCATTGTCTTTAAGACTGAACTCAAAACTACCGACGATCTCTATCATATAACAAATATTTAGCACCTAAACAGGAAACAGACTCCACAGTGCCCATATAAGAGCAAGGAAATGAACATAACAGACTATTATTTCTAAACCCATATAAAAGAAGGTTGCAGGTCCTTATGCTTATTCAAATCAATGTTTCACAGATGTTAACGCGAAGCAGTTTATCGAAAAAATTGAATAATTTTTTAACCAACCATGCTTTCACTTTTATAATAAAAATAATATATTAAAATAGTTTTCACCGATCTTTCCGATATTCCAACCATGCCACTAGTATCTTTGAATGTTAATGGTCGATTCGTAAACCAATTACTTTGTTTTATTGACGTGTTGATCATCGGTTGATGTTGATGACCGTCCTGGACGTGCTTCGTCGTCAAGACGTTCTCCACACTTGTCAATCAAAAACACTTGCTCGCGACAAACAATTATCAGCGAAGACCTTTTCCAGCATTTTGAACGTTTCGGCATCAGAAGTTTGATTCCGCACACAAAATTTAACGGAACTTCTTTGTTGAATAATTTGACTTATCGTAAAAACCGCCGAATGCAAATTATGTACTTTAGAAAGACACGCCTATACTACCAATGATTTGTTGTGACATTTGATACAGATGTCATGTGTAGAAATTCACATAAGTAAGGAAAGTTCTCTGATTGCCATTCAGATTCGATTAGTTCTCTTGGGAGTGGCCAGAAACGCTTGTTTTATTTTACAACGTCTTCTGGTCATAAACCAAGTATCCTCTGGGTAGAAAAAGAACATCAACATCAAAAAGAACAAAAAAGCATTTCCACGCATGGCTTTTCGCGCGAAATTTAAATTAAAAAGTCTTACTATTTTTTGTCAAAAGTAGTATTTTATAGATATTTTGCAATATGAAGGAATAAATTATTGTAATCATAAGAATAAGTAAACTCCGCTAGCATTATGCATAAAAATATATATGTAAATTTGCACTAAAAGTTATCTCTTTAAAAGTCGTTCGTAATAGAGTAGCGGTAATTGGCCCAAGTACGTTTATTATCAACTAAGCAAATAATAAAAATGTTGCAGGACAGTAATATGAATGAATGTATTAGATATGTATGTACATACATAGTATGGGCATGTGTATTTATTGTTGTTCTAATAGCAATAAATTAAACGGCTAATTGCATATATTTTTTTGCAATAATACAACAATGAAGTATTTGTTTTTCTTTCTTGGCATCTTTTATTACTTTGTAAAGTACAACAACCACAATGAAAACAATAATAATAATAAAAATAAACATAAAACTAGAAAATGTAAAAAAAGAAAATAAAAACGTATAATATACGAAAATAGAGGCATTATCTGTAAATAACCGGCTCGAAATGACAAGCCAACAAATTGACAAATCCAATTGACGCTGTCATTTAGTTCACACTTTGCCGTTAAATTTCTGCAAATAACACCTACATACAAATTAATTGTTTACTTATGCAATTATGATGTTTTGAGCGATGTTGTTGTGTTTACCTTAATTATTTCTACATTGTTTCAGGCAAATTATGACTTTTCCACAAATCAGTTGTTTTAAAAAGGCAAATATTTTAATTAATTTTTCAACACATAACTCAATATACACACATACGATTTTACATGTACATATATACATGTTTGTATGTGCGCGTTTAAGGCAATAATATCGTTTATTTGTTGGTTCAAAAATCGGCACTTTTCAAAGTCCCCAACACCGTAATTAGTAAAGGTAAATATTGAGACAATACAAATATACAAACAATTGCGCACAATTTCATATACACACACACCTACTTATAGACAGCCATATATACACACATATATTGTTATTGTATCTACAGATGTGTGGGTATGCGTGCGAGTCAATACGTCAAAGCAGGCGACAACATCAAAAGGTTATTTTGGCGGGGATGCACTGTGCACCAAATACATAATTTACTTTTCATAGTTTTCTTTTTACGTTTCCACTTTTTCATTTTTTTCTCCATCTGTGAGTGCAACTTTTTCGATCATTCGTGTAGTTAAAAATGAAAATGTGTAAGAAAAAGGCCACAACAAAGGCGGCGCTTTGAAGTTTTATGTTTTTAAGAGCGTGTTGTAATTCTTTCCGCACTTCTCTTGCTCTCTCTCTCTCTCTTCCCCTCACGCACTGCCTCTGTCTAACTATAAGTAAGTCCCAGTTTATAGTCAAATCAATTCATATGCACACTTACATTTGTTGCTTTTGTGACTATTTGATGGCATATTAAGCGCAGCTCATTTCGGAAATCTTGAGATCTGAGGGAATTACACGCGCACCTTTGTGGATATAGACTGTTTACATATTTACATAATAGATAAGTATATAATTAAAGTATAATCCGTGATTAAGAATAAATTGTTCTGAAATTATGAACCGTAATTATGTAAGAAGGCTCTTAAAAGATTGTACGAATAGCATTACCGTGCTGAGAGTAACAAAAAAAAGGAGATTCAGTCTTATATCCGGATAAGGCGTGACGAACTAACAATTTCAGTGGACTTTGTAGCATCGAGGTTCAGCAAGACGCTGACTTTACCGTACGCCAAAAACCAAAAGTAGTTTAATGAAGAGGAAAAGGATACTTAAAAATGTTTAAAAACTTATAGGTAACTTTATGGTAGCAGCACGTAGTTTGTTTTTAAAGCTGAAACTTTAGTCTAGGCAATTGAGAAGTAAAGTCCTCTCTTGACGAACTGAGATAAACTCTACAAGTCACTCATCATCCCCCAACCAGCAGCTCCGCTATTATCTAGGTAATGTCGTCCGAATGGCCGCCGTGAGAAGCGGAGCAAGGGGAAGATTTCCACTCCGTTGGAAAGACCAGGTGGAGAAGGACCTGGCTACACTTAGAACCTCCAATTGGATTATCGCGCTGTTGTAAACTCGGCTAATACGTCGCAAGCGGTATCTACGCCAATAAAGAGGAATATGTATATTTTAGTTTGTATGACAGATATATGCTGTAGTAGTACCACCGTTTTCGGCAATAATCCATGACAAATTTCATGAGGTCATCTTTTCAAATGAGAAACTTGTTAAGGACTAAACTCCGAATTCTATGTTTGTATGACAGCTACCGATATCGGTAGTTCTTACATATGAGTAGCTTTTTTTGGACGTGTGTCAAATTTTAGATCTGAATTCAAAAACTGAGGGATTAGTTCGAGAACGAATGGGCGGACATGACCAAATGAACTCAGCTCGTCATGCTGATTGTTTACACATATTTTAATACGATCTCCAGAGCTTTTTTCTAGGTGTTACAAACTTGATCTACCCTGTTCAGGGTATAAGAAGAAAATAGGTTCCAGAACTCAACTGGCAGCTACTTTTGTAAAAATTCGCTTCTGAAGAGCATTGCGAATCCATTGCATATTTGTACCATTGAATACACTATTGTCATTCAATTTTTTTTTTTTCGTTAGTGTTGTCGGACATGGGATCAATTATAGTTCCAATGATATCAATATCAACAATATATTCCAGTTAAACAAACTGGTCTCTCTTTTTTAACAGTTTTACAAAGGGTTTAACAAAATTCAAATTCTCGGGGTCTGAGAATAGCTGACAGATACTAATTAATAATTATAATAATATAATTTCAGTTAGAACTTTTTACAATAACTTGCAGACGAACCACCCATCATCTTAAGTAGCAACGAACGATATTGCTCAATATAATTGGTGTGTAATGTGCGGAACACAATGAACACAAAACAACGCAGTTGTCCATTTTGCATGTACACAATTTCGTTGTGGCTAATACCTTGCACTTCAATGAAATTTTAATATTTTGTTCAAAGTGAAATTTTTAAGCAAAAAATAAGTAAATAGTTAAATTTATTTGTTTGAAATTATCAATTATTATTATAAATGATGTAACATAGCTTTTATTTGTAAAATAACGTCAGGTTTGTTAGAGCTTTGAGTAATTTTACATTTYACATATTAGTGGCATCACCACTCTACCTCATCTCTCTATCTTCCATTCTACTGTCAACGCTACTGTCGTTGGCAAACATAGGAATAAATTGAAGTTAGCGAGAACGACAACTGTCGGCCTGCCGTCGTGTAGTCGTGCAGCTGTCAAAATAGGTCCGTATATAAGAACGTGTGTATTTTAATATTTGACAGATGCAGTTTGCAGTCTGTCGCGAGCATTGTATTCAACACATAAAATGGAATATCAGGCATTCAATATAACAAAAATAAAACTCTACGAGTTTAAGTGATTATATACAGAATTTATATGAGTACATATGTATGTACATACAGATATGTATTTGTATGCATATAAATACATATATAATTTATAGGAGTATATGTAGTTGGCGATATATGCAACATTACTCGTTTTATAATATATGCATGCACATATATACTTACATATTTGTAAAGTGTCAGTATCGTTATGAACTTTTATCACAGGAAGTCTATAGGGACGTCTTGTGGAGGGTGGACACAGAGCGCAGGGCACAATCACTGCTAACTATTAAGTATACATATGTACATTTATTTATAACGCAACAACAATTGTTTACTGTTATTGTATATGTGTGTGTATCATATACAATAGTTTTTCTCAATTTTGCTATTAAATTTATTACATTACGCCATTGATGAATGAGCTTCAGCTTTACGAAAAGTCTTTGTTTATGTACCATATTTATATTTACTAGCACATATGTATTTGCAGATAAACATACATATATTTCTGTAAATTAAAAATGCGTAGAGATAGATCATTGATAATTGATCGCCGATCGGCGCTTAAAACGAGAAAATATTTCACTAAATTTATCTTCACCTTTCCATTGACTTATGCGAAGTAATAAATAAGTATAAATATTTTTGATATAATGCTCCGATGTAAACAATATCTACGGTTAGTAGTAGGGTAGCCTTGGAGAATAATTCACGCCAAGTATCTTGAAGATACATTGTTAAATAAAAAAGTTTTCCATGCAAGGCCTTGATCTTGATCGCAAGCAATTAGCAACCGACGGCCGCTCTTTTGACATTTCTCTTCAATAAGGTTTGCCATTTCATCATTGAAAGATATACGATCCACGTACTCCATGAGTCACTATAGAATCCCGAAGAAATTACAGTTTGGTGCGGTTTATGGCCGGCGGCGTTATTGGGCCGTACTTCTACCGTGATGCTCAAGACCGACATGGTACAGTAAATGGGAATTGCTACAGCTCAATGATAACCGAATACTTTTGGCCCGAATCGGTTAGTATGGACTTGGACAAAATGTGGTTCCAACAGGACAACACCACAAGCCACACCGCAAAAATCACAAAATATTTATTGAAAACCAAGTTTGATGAACGTGTCATCTCCCGAAATGGCCCAGATAGTTGGCGTTAAGTCAAATCGAATATCGAACGTGAAATTGCAGCAGTACTCGTATCGGCCGATTTTTGCTCGAAAATCGTCGATAATTGGGTTCAGCGTTTGGTCTTCTGCAAGTGGTCTTCTGCAAGTGCTAAAGAAATCGAGTTCCATACGTAATGGCATCGAGTGTACTTGCACAGGAATATAGAATTTTATTGATATCTCAAACTTTTTTTGTTTTATTTGCAAAAAAAAAAAATAAATACATTTGTAACGCTCTTAGGAGATAATTCAAGATAATTTTTCAATATTTCTTATAAATGCAGAAGCTTACAACAGGTCCAACCAATTTGAAACCTTTTGCGACGAGACCCTCAATGTACTATAAATAACCCTAATTGTCTTCGAATCTTCTGGCATAAGTATATATGTATGTTATTTGATTACCCATTTGCCAGATCGATTCCTTTGAGATCTACTCTCTTAAAAGAAAAGTTAAAAGCTACAGAAAAAACATTCATAACAAGAACTAATCTGAAAAGCAATCCAATTTATGTTACTTATACCATTCGTTCAATCGATTCGCCACCCTCCAAGCTACTTTCTTTAATTGTGCAATCGAACATACAAACATAAAGCTACAGCATACGCCAAGTCTCTGATGACAAAACTCCTTTGCATAATGCTATTCGATTCGACCAAGTTTCTATAAAAAAAAACTTCGTATGCATGTATTTGTGTGTATGTGTGTATAAAAGTATAATTTATTCGGTGCTATTTGGGTAAAGTATTCCGGAGATTGATCGGCAGAAGTGAAAAGCTGAAGAATAGCGAATGACTGATCTTTGTTTAATTTATTATTCACATAATAAATGAACTTGGCTTACATACATACATATGTATCTATACACATATGGATATATTTGGAGGATAAAAGAGGAGAGTATTGGAAAAGAATTTATTGCTATGACGTATATAGCTCTATATATTATACATATATGTACATATGTTTGTGTGTCTTTAGCTAACTTTATGTTGAATGTATAATTTTGCTCATACATTTTACAGTGTATATACATACATAGGTCCATATATAATTTTTCTCAACAAAGCGATATTGCTGCTAAGTATGGAATTTGTGGTTTTTGTTTTCGAAATTTATATGAAATATTCTAACATTTCATCGTTTCGGTATAACTGAGTTATAAACTACAATATTATAATACGCACGAAAATTTTATTTACAACACATTATTTTTAGCTTAAGGTTCTCAGAACTACTCGCAAATCTTCCTTGAATAATACTAAGACCGCAAAGCTCTATATGATGTTCTGAGCCCTCTCAATTTAGTTTGTAATTAAAATTCTGCATAAATATTATATGATGGAAAACCCGTTTGAAATGTGTGCCGACATAAACACGACTTCAAAAAATTCTATAACATCTATGAATAAATCCCAAAATTCTCAAGTTCATCCGAGTAATAAATGTACAGGGGTTGTCCAGAAGGTAATTTTCTAACAAAGAACTAATTTTCTTGCGCGGTTTCTCGCGCACTGACTGTATTCAGTATGGGCGTTCCTACCTAATGAACGAGCGGCTGGTCAGTTGTTTCCGAGCACCTGGAGAGTCAGGACAAACATTTTCGCAGGACGTGTTTCTGTGAGTAGAGCCGCGATTAAAATCTTTGTGAAACTCGGGAAATCTGCGACAAAGACATGACCTGAGACAGAGTCATGGAGCTTTGAGTGTGATGTCGAGGCAAAGAGGTAATCTTCCAAGTGGCACAGGCTGGCGACTCCTCGCCCAAAAAAAGGAAGAATGAACGTATTCAAAGTAAAAACGATGATCGCTGTCTTTTTAGACATCAAAGGAATCGTCCACCATAAATTTTTTTCTCTGAGACAAACCGTCAAAGCCAAGTTTTACGTGGAAGTCCTCAAGAGACTCAAACGAAGGGTTAATCGGGTCCGAAGGCGTCGCAGCCTATTGGAAGTTGCACGACGACAATGCTCCGGCTCACACTGGCTTTCTATTTATTCAAAGCCGGCATCCTAACATTTCCGCAGCTGCCCTACAGCCCAGATGTGGCCCCCCGGACGTTTTATGTTCCCTTGCCTGAAAAGGGTGATGAAAGGCAAGCAATTTGAGACATCCAAGCAGCATGCACCTCGGCTCTCAAGGCTATTCCGTGACGCATTCAATGCTACGAAATGGCGTTGCATCGACGCAGCCTATTTTGAAAGTTTTTAAAAAAATGCAGTGATTGGTACAATAAATTGTTTTAAATCGACTCAGTACTATTACTTTCCGAACAAATCCCGTATATACTCGAAAAGTTGCGCACTAGATCTCAACTTTACTGTTCAATTACAACTATTTAAGAAAATCAGAAACGTGAAATTTTCACCAAATTTGCACTTGCTTAGTAAAACGTCTGCCAAAAAGAAAATGTTCACTTTTTTGTTTTCCCTTTGTCTAGTACACAGTTTATGGTCTTAGTTAAAACAAGTATTCTTTTCTTCTTACTTTTTGTAATTCTATAAGAAACTTGCTGTCAACGAGTAGGCACCTTTTTTCTGAAGGAAAATGTCACGTAAGATCGAGTTTTGAATATTTTCCTTTGAAAATCTGTATACCGACTTTTGGGCCTCAGTATAAGTCCGCTTCGTTCCTCTGTTGACCTCCATATTGAGTTTTTGATTCGGGGTTCTCTACTACTAGCGTTTTATGCCTACCGCCAGGTATATCATTAGCAATGGCCGCTGTATTACCCATTCACCGACTTCTAGGGATGCATCCAAAAACTGACCGACTTAAGATGATGATTGTGAAAATACGCCAGCATTCGCTAGGGGCCGCCTCTGATAGATGCCAACTTGAAATCATGACATTGTAAAAAAGCGACACCCATTGTCCAGTCGGCACATAGAGGATATAAAGTACTGTTCAACGCATTGTTTCTATAATAATAGACCGCATATGGATTGTTTCGTCATACTTTCGTCCCACTCTATATTCTAAGGATCTAACAGAAAATTAAGAATTTTCATCCGAAATTCAATACATCATGATTTCAAACAAATATATTTTTATTCAATTTAAATTTTTTGTACATCTCTTTATTTATTTTCTGAATCATTCAAGCATAAAAATAAATTTAAATGTAGAAATAAATTGTCGGATGTGACTCTTCAATTCCTTTCACACTAATTTCATTCATTCAGCATTGCAAATCACAAGTTACAACGGCTTTATATCTAATATCTGGCACCAAATCACCCGTTCTCGTACGCATTGGCTAACAATATCCGACAAGTGTGCGACAGCAGACAGTCAGTTAGTGTGACTAGTGCATTCGCAAGTACTGTTAAATATGTGCATAATTATAATATATATACACATATATATGGTATATGCTCAGAAATCTGTCGGTACACACCTTGCTATCTAAACCCTTCAAATATACGTCGGTTGCGGTGTCGCTGATATGTCTGAGAGCTGTCAGGCGACTTGACTACTGAACTGATTTTCCCGCTCTTGACTTGTACGTGGTCTGCAAAAATGTAGGTATTTCCTCTATATTTCACTAATAAATAAATGAAATATATTGAAAGGTAGGCAAGTGCTCATTTTTATACCCAGTACGTATATATAGAGAAATACTACCGGTTTATCGGATTTTCATTGATAAAAAATTAACATTCGCTACAAGGAAGTAATGTTGGAATTTTCAGTGTATCTTAAATATTTGAATAATCTGATTGTAGTCCAATCGGAAATTGCTTTAAACTTGTAGAGGTTAGAAGCTCATAGAGTGTAGAACCAAGTGTATAACCGTAGTCATATAACACAAATCGTAAGGGAATTGATCAGCAAAATCAGTGGCAATGGCTGATATGTGAAGACATCTCTTTTGGCAGCCTTGTCAAAACATATTTTGAATTCTTCAATTAAGAGTTCAGCTCATTAGAAATCATCGGTGACAATAAACCCGTTCCCACGACAGTCAGGTCCACGTAACCGAAACTAATACGAATTTTTTAGCCGGTCAAGGACTGTCAACTCGGCAGAATTCTTCAGCTACAACAACAACAACAAAATATAATAAAAATTATTAAACCTCCTGATCCTTATGCAATCAAACGGAGCGGTCACCAAGAAATCACAGCCGAATTGATTTAGCAAACTTCCACCAGAACTCCAATTTTTTTTTTTTGAGATTTACTTGACCGTCTTTTTAATAAAAATCCATCTCAATAAAACATTGTTCAGATTAGAGACAATATATCAATCATATAGAGTCATGTCAATAAATTAAAGATTAGACTAAGACAATGTAATAAACATAGCGGCTATGTACCAAGGATCTTGGAGTGTATTTAATCTGCCAAACCTCACCCATAAAAGCCTTTTGAAATTCGGAATACTCCCTTAAAATTACCTAGAATGCCAGTAACAAGACAGTTCTTGAATTTTATAACTAAATTGGTAACTAAAGCGAATTTGTTACGGACTTCATAGCGAATTTTGATTCCATCGAGTTAAAACCGAGTTAAAAATTAAATTATCCTTAAATTGCATAACAGAGTTACAAAATAATCCGCAACTTTAATCATAGATCGCTCTCTCTTCCTCTCTGTTAAATAAACATCAAAGAAACGATCAAAATAATTTATTCATAACATTTTAAAACTTCATTCTTACTGATCACCACTTTTATATACAAAAAAATCATTACTTTCCATTTGGTTGCAGCAGGAATTTTCTCGTGCCTTCGTTTACTGGGTGTATAAAAATATAACATCAAATGTGCTCACATTTACATAAGTAAAGAACGATAATTTAATCAACGAATATTCAGTTTTTCACAATGTTTTATTTTTACAGTATTATGAAGTGTCTCAAGTGATCCTCAAACGATCGGTTGGGCGGCCGAACTCATACACACGAATATGCATTGCAAATACTTTGTATGCATTGCCATTCGCAATATTACGAAATTGACTGAATTGTCAACAATGGCGTGGGCTTGCGGTCAGACGATTTCCAAATTGGCATGATTTGGCAGCATTCTAACATTTGCACGATCGCTCGCATTCACACTACAAAAAAAAATCAAACTGTACATATGTATATATATACTTTTGTAAGTATATGCAAAAGGTATATTATATATTTAACAGACCCATTCATTGAGAATTATTTATAGCAAATTAATTAAATATCATGTCAGCAATTACATATTTAATGTGCATATTATAGTGACACTTGTACACATACGTTTGGCATATACTGTTGTTGCGCTCAATTATTTAAAGTGAACTCTTCTAGTTAATGTAGCGTATAAAGATTATAAATATTCAAAATGAAGTGTGGGCGGTATTGCCAATGAATCGCGTTGAAGTGTGAAAAATGAGCGAATGCAATTGAGGCCTAAAATGAGTGCATACATATTTATTATCTACATAAGTGCATATAGTGCTTACAATGAAAAAATATTTTGTTTCTATTTAAACATTTTCATTCTTCAAACTATTGTTTTTATAGTGACTGAATTTACGAATCTACGAAAAATAATTTTCAGGAACGCTATCGAGTTGAAAATTCTTGACTGGATATAAACCTCGATGCGTTTCGAGTACGAAGACTTGTCAACCGTCTGTACGGTTCATATTTCTTTTCGCTCATATTTCTGTCTTTCGTTTCGCTCAAAGCATTTCTTATTTTATTATTAAAATATTTATAATACATATTTAAATAATATTCAAACAGTCAGCATTAGGCTGTAAATCCACTTATTTACTAGTTTGCCGTTCTCGTTAGACTATCGGGTATGTTCTACTAATTTCCAAAATCAGCATAACTTCACCTAACTTCAAGCCCATTTCATATTCAGATTATATATATAAATGTTAATTGTTTTGGAATCGGAAATCAAATATATCATTTATTTCGATTTCGAGAAACTTGAATGAGACGAAACTCATAAGAAGTATAAACCAGTGCAAAAGTCTTCGAACTGGTTAAAAGTGTAAAAAATGTTGTTTTACACTAGACGAAATAAAAAGCAGCTTTCAATCGTTTGGAGTGGTCTTTTTTTCCATTTTCTGGGAAAACTTACCATAGTAATGTAAGTACATAACGGGGTTTTCAATAGGAACGTTACAAACGACACCATATTTTTCCAGCTCTTTTGACACTTTTCTTCAGTAAAGTTTACCATTTCATCATGGAAAGATATACGATCCAACAATGAGTCGAAATTATTTAAATTTACTACCGAAATTCGGAGTCAGTGACCTCAACTTTAAGAACGCTCCTTCCAATTTATGGTCGTCATAATCGTTCTGTCAGATCAACAAATGACCGTCTAGTGGAAAAATTTGAATCCACAGGCATACTAGAAAATGTTCCCGTACCGGTGAGACAAAGGAGTGCCCGTATTGTCGAAAATATTGCTGCCGCTATTGCATCAATTGAAAAGGATCCAAATCAATCTCTCACACGTCGTTCTGAAGAGGTGGGCGTCTGTGTGACGTCATTGTGGCGAATTTTGCGAAAATATCTTGGACTATATTCTTGCAAGATCAAATTGAGTCAAGAACTGAAGTCGCTGACCTAAAGAATCGTCACATGTGCGTGAATTGGACTAAGCAGAAACTTGAAAATTATCCGAGTTTTCATCGAAAAATCATCTTCAACGATAAGACTCATTTATGGCTGAATGAATTCGTCAATAAGCAAAATATATATTATTTCCGAAAAAATTAAGGTATATAACCGAATATTTTTGGCCCGAATTTGATAATATGGACTTGGACAACATGTAGTTCCAACAGGACGGGGCTACAAGCCCAAGCAGCTGAAGAGGACAGCTTTTCCTCTACGACAATTTTGGAAACATTCAGATAGATGATTCGCAATGAGTAGAAAAGGAGGTCATGACTACTAAGCGGTTAACGTGGAAAATGGCAAATGAAGAAAAAAAGAGATAGACACTTGTCAATCAATACTAAATTTACGGACGTGAGAATTATTGGCAGTAGAATTCAACAGACCTTCAGCGTTGACATAAAATGGAAAGATCTTGCATTAGTCGCATAATATTATATAAGGGGAGAGAAGAATCTCGGTAATTTTGTGGTGCTACCGTGCTAGTAGATAGGCACACAATCAGCATATAAATACTTATATTTATGAACACTGCGAAGGTGTAGTGCCTCCTGTTCCTGTGTAAATTTATATAAATGTTTGCATATCCATGTACGACCAGATTCCTTATACAAATGTACGTACTATATATAGTATCTCTATATGGTAGCATATCAATTGCCCAACAAAACAATTCCCTCACTTCTCCCAGAAGCAATAAAGTCAACCTGTCATTACATTGCCAAAGAGACAACTGATCGTCAGGGGAAACCATACACAATATGTGGTCGAGGAGACAAATAAAAAAGCAAGGGCAGCGCACAAAAAGAAAGGGCTTCACATATGTACATATGTATGCACATATACACGTCAAGGTTTTTTTTTACCGTTACGGACAAGTGCATGCTTTTTAACCCCTAACACAGGTTCCGCCACAAAAAGGGAAACTCATTTCTGTTGTCGCCTATATGTGTATATAAGCATATGTTTGTGTTATCTCCGCATGATCGTATAGCGATCAGATACACGATCAGTTTCTGATCGGTAAAAGTACCGAGTGACATAATAAATATTATATAAAGACAAATTGTTTACACAACTCAAAAATACCGAAGGAAGGTACCCTTCCACACACACACACATGCATATGTACCCATTATTTACCGTTGTATTGAAGATCGTTAAAATTGAATTCAAACTGATTTTGTCACCAAACGACAGACTGGCATTTTGCCCTAATGGCCTCCATTGTGCGAAATTGTATGTGTATGTGTCTGTATGTATTATATATGCAATTGTATTTAGAGTTTGTAGTGATTTCTCTTATTGTCATTCTCACTTCATGTATATAAGCACATACATATGTATGTATATGTGTATGTATGTAGATAGGTAATTTAACGCTACAATTATTCGGGCACATCTCTTCGCTTTTGTTGTTGGCCACCCTCGTACGATAAGTTTCGAAAACTGGAATTTATTTCTTCGACGACTCTTGTTCAGTTCCGTGGAAAAGACAATCATGCAGTCATCCATATTCTTTTGTATACACAATTGTACATATATACATGCTTATGTATAGACTTACTAATAAGACACTGCTTGTACCGATAAGGTTAGACCCAATGTTATACGCAATTTTTCGGAACATATTGGAATGCTTGCGCGTTGCTTTTAAGAGCGCTAATCTGAACATTCGTGATCACAGTATCACCATACAGCGATGGCCTTGAAAACTCAGCTTGCCGAGCTCTGCGATGATTACGGCCACTTTAAAGGGGTCTTTTTTTGGTGATAAGAAGACTTTTGCATTGCAATATCTGTTAGCGACAAACCTAAGAACTTGTAATTACCTTTATTAGCCGGTGAAGAGGTATACATACAACTCAGATAAGTGAACCTGAATTTCCATCATAGTCACTTAAAGTTATTTAGAAATTGAAATATTTTTCTAAAAATACCTTTTCATTTGTTAAAAACATTTCGTCTGTACAGAATGTCCTCTGAATCCAGCTATTTTCAATGTTATATAATGCATAACCGGTTAAAGAACTTAAACCGTGTTGATATCTCCCGCTGACGGAAACATACAAATGTATGGTCTGGTAAGCCAGTTACTTTTAAGGTTTCTGCTACACATTGGAACTACTAAACCAAATAGGCAGAGAATACACCTTTTAGAGTTTTTTAGAGAACTTTTCATCCGAAATTATATTTATTTCATTCTCTTGTCTCCCTCCCTCTCTTTATATTTTAAGCTACATATATTAAGGGTTACATGAGTTTACGAGTTTCAAAAAATCGATTTTTTCATTATCTTATTAAATTTTACAACATATCTTGAATATGCTCCTAAATTTTCAAGTTGATCCGAATAATAGTTTCGGAGATACAGCTTTGAGAACTCGTGCGCTGGAGGCTAGCTAGGCTAAAAGCCAGCCTTTAAAAGCGTTTTTCTCGAAACTGTGTTTTTGAAATCGATTGGCGAGAACTACTCAACCGATCTTCATAAGAATTGACACAAATATTTGAGATACAATTCTTAAGGACTTGAATGCAGGATTTTTTTTTTTTTCAATTATAACTATTTGAAAATAATGTCGCGAAATTTTCACTGAAATTTTCAGTTTTTTTTTTGTAAAAATTTCTGCCAAAAACTCAGTTTTCAGTTTTTTCCCTTCATCCAATTTGTAAGTTAAGGTTTTAACTAAAACACGTATTATTCACTTTAGATAATTATGTAAGGAGTTATCTTGCCAACGTGGCTACATCTTTTTTCCGAAGGGTCACGGAAAATGGCGTCGCAATGTCCGATTTTAAAATATATTATTTCAAAATTTCAGAATTTTTTGTTAAAAGTGTATGTTTGTAACAATAAAAAATGTTAATAAAATATTTCATTCTATGAGAAAAAAGTTGTTAAAAAAATGTTGTTTTTTATCCGTGGAAATTCATGTAACCCTTAACAAATGGAATAAATCAAATTATGATGAAAATTTCATACGAAAAATAGTCGATTCCATGGGATTTTTTAATCCTAAACTTCGAATTATAACTATTTGCCTCACATTTTGGTTTCGTTGTGCTTCAGTTCTAGTTTTTAGCATATTCTATCATATTTCAAATTCTGAAGTTGCCAAGTTTTACCAGACATCGTTATTAAGAGAACCGTTTCATCATAAAAGGCTCTTTAGCCCAACCTAAATATTTCCAACTAGTCCACTTTGAATAACTCTTTGCACCAGTTCGAATTCTGCTACAAAACAAAAAACCTTAACTCGCGTGCGACTTTTTGACTGCATATGGGGAACATAAATTATTTATATACAGACATGTGTACTGTGCACTGTATAACCCTGAGGTGTGCACATCTGTTGCGTTGCCTAGTTTGACGATTGATTTGATAATGTTACAGATACATAAGTATTATTACGAACACTTTCGACTTAATTGACGACTGAAGAGCAAGCGAAATGATGTGGTACTGTGTTCGGCTAGTGGAAATTAGGTGCTGAGTAGTGAGGTGTTGATATTACGCGCAAACAATTAGTAATGAGTGACAAAAATATGTTCTGATAAAAGCGAAATTTTGCCATAACATTGGCGGCAAGACAAATTTATTAATTTTCTAAAGAAAAAACAAGAACTATACATACATAGAAGCAGCAAGTACGCCATTTTAAAACTACGTTTCTTATACAGATTTACTTTACAAGTATTTGTAGTCTTTCGTTATTATTAAAATAATTTTTTTTTTTTTAATTTGAAATTTGAAGAATTATTAAATTTGATTTTATAAATTTATATTTATATAACCATTAACAATTATCTTTTCATTCTATTGAAAATAAGTAGAGTTTCACTTTAGAAATATATACGTATGTATATACAAAGGTTATATTTGGAACAAATAACCCTACAATTTTCAAATTAAAATGAATATATTTAAATTTTTTTTTTTTTATTTAAATTTATTTATTTAAAAAAAGTTGTAATGTGAACATTTTTCATCACAATTAGCAGAGCAAGGTTTCGATCCTCGGACCTCTGGGTTATGGGCCCAGCACGCTTCCACTGCGCCACTCTGCTCACTTACCGCTATTCGCTTAATTAGCATTTGCTTGCTTTTGCTTATACTCGCATTCCCTCACACCACCCACTGTCTTCTCTACACGATTACTTCAGCATAACTTTAACCAGTTTTTTTGGTTACTTTGTAGGCATTTCGTAGTAGGCGATTTTCAAAACTAAATGTTTCATCGGCAAAAGGGTTACTATTTCTGCTTCGAGGCGGTAATGTATTTTCTTTAAATTTTAATTTTTCAATGATTGAATATAATTACAAAATTTAGTCGAGAATATAAAGAAAAGAAAAAAATAAATGAACCATTGACAAATAAAGTGAGTTCATAAGCATATTTGTATGACCTGAAGAGGGCATTTAAGTTTGCCGCGATGCTTATGACACCTAAAAGAAAACGTCAGTAACCCTATAAAGTATGTACATACATATGTATGTACAAATGATCAGCGAGATGAGCTAAGTCGATTTAACTATGCCTGTCTGTCTATCTCTTTGTATGTACGCGAACTAGTCACAGTTTTGAGCCATCGATCTCAAACTTTGCACACGTCCTTTTATCACTAATTCGTCGGAACCGCCGATATCGGACCTCTATAATACGAGTGTATAGCAAACAGAGTAATCCAGCTCAAGTTTTAGTACGGAAAACTTTTTCGATATTTGGCATAAATTATTATACAAGGCATTGCTACAATCTGCAAAGAAATTGTTCAGAGTGGAGAACGATAGCATATACGGATGCCATACAAACTGGCCGATTAGAATCAACATTATATACCCATTTATTTTATAAAAAATGTCCCTGTGAAGGTTCTTTCTTGTTTGTAAGTGATTTGGAAAATAATGCTGAACTCGACTGGATAAATTAGCTTCAGTCTTCTTAGAAAATTAGCTTAAGTCTTCTCGTATTTTGTCAATAGATGTCGTTGCAGTTGTATATCTCCAGTGCTACCAATCACAATGTGTTATGTGTAGTGTTGAAAAGGTGAGATTTTAAGCTTCATTAATTAAATTTGGAAAAGTTAAAAAAAGTTAGAGGTGTTCAAAAATAAGTGAAAATAGTGAAGAAATTCGCTATATTTTGAAATTTTTGTACAAAAAAGGGAAGAATGCCAAGCCATTCACCAATGAATGCGGTATCAGTTCGTGTAGTACAACAATGGTTCGGTCGCTTTGATTCTGGAAATTTCGTTGAAAAAGTCTATGAAATTATGGAAAAGATTGACCAGGATCATCACATAAGCAGCCATGACATCGCTAAGGAACTTAACATTCAGCATCAAACAGTTTTGAACCTACTGAAAGAGGCTGGCTGCAAAGCTTGATGTTTGGGTTGCACATGAATTGTCTATGAAAAATTTAATAGACCTAAGTAACATCTGCGATTCTTTGCTGAAACGAAAGGAAATCGAACCATTTCTCAAGAGAGGATTGACGCCTCGAAAGGTTAAGCTGAGTGTTTGGTGGAATTGGAAAGGAATCATCCAGAATGAGCTGCTCCATCATGGTCGAACTTTTGGTTCTACATTTTACTGTCAACAAGTGATAAGAGTGAAGCAAGCAATCGAAAAAAATGAGCAGAACTGATCAGCAGAAATGGCTTCGTCTTCAATCAGGACAACGCTAGACCAAACACACCTTTGATGACTGACAAAATTGGGAGAGCTTGGCTGGGAAGTTTTGTTGCATTCACCATATGGCCCTGACCTTGCACCATCGGATTATTATTTATTTCGGTCAATGCAGAACTCCCTTAAAAAAGTAGAGTTGGCTTCAAGAGAAGCCTGTGAAAATTACTTGTGGCACTTTTTCGCCGAGATGCCAGAAAAGTTTTACACTGGTGGAATAATGTCTCTAGCGGTAAAATAGCAAAAAGTGGTCGACCAAAATGCTGCATATTTGGTTGTTTAAAGTTCATTATAAATATAAAAAAAAAAATAAGAAAAAATTGAAGTTTGATTACAAACACGAAAAGATTTTTTCGACTACCGATGTTTGTACTCAGAAAAAGGCAATCCTTTCAGCATCAATGTTCGCAAATTACTTTAATGTATAAAAACTGCTGCAAAAATTGGTAGACAAGTATAGTATAAAAAACTTAGATAGATACTTATTTTTTTTTTTCAAATCAATTGTGCGATCGATTGAGTAACCGATATGAGTATAAGAAACCAAGGAACAGCCAATCAACCTTAACCTTTTAAAGGCGACAAATATTAATGGTGCTTACTCATGTTTACCTAAAATACTATATATGTACATATGTATGTATGTATATACAATATATATTATAATAAGACCTCTGCAATTTTATATTAATAATCTCGTACACTCACAAAAATAAGTCCTGCCGATAGACAAAAAATTAAGAAAAAAAAATCAAATGAACAATTCTCTGCTTTAATCAATTTCATAATTATAAAAACGAAGCAATAAATATATGTACATACATATGTATGAAGTTAGGTTTGTGTATATAATATGTGTTCATAAGATAAGCTTTTATTATCAGCAAACCATTCCATTCCATTTGGAGAATAATGCTTTTTGTTTTGCATAGAAATGAAGAATGCTTGGTTTTTCTATGACTACATATATTTACATATGTATGTATGTACGTAAATATATTATAAGCGTAGTGATAACAATTATACGTCCGACTGGATTAAGTAAACAAATATTTCATTTTTTATGCGACATTATGTATTGATATTTGAATATAACAAAATTTGAAAGCTGTTCATGACCCAAAAAGCACAGCTGGTAGAAAACAATCTGCGCTTTACAAAATACTTAAAAATAAAATACTGCTATGTACGGGTTAAAGCTGAGAGGGAGCAAACTGTTTGAATAATATTGATAATCACAATTCAAGTTTATTTGAAAGCCAAATCAATTTTTTTTTTTTTTTTTTTTTTGTGAAAAAACGTGCGTCGATTCAAATATTAAGTTCCTCCGCTATTCAAGAAAGGATCTTTGATACATCATCGAGCCTTTGCGGATTTGAATAGTTTCAATTAAGGTAAAAACTAGCAAGTTGCGTCCCTCGTTAACTAAATGTATATGACATGACTAGAGCAGCTCACATAGTAGAATTCTCACTACGAGTTCGCTAGCTTTTAATATAATGACAAATGCACATATGTATGTATGAGTATACCTGTACATATCAACTACATGCATACACATTTACTTATTTGTACTGTACCCACACCCATCTGTATTTGCGAGTAATTAAAAAGCGCGACGAAAATATTGTTCTTTTGTTTGATAAGCAATCAAATTATTGACAACAATTAAGCACACACGTGCAAATAGATAAATGCGTATCTATAACCCTGGTCATGAATAAAATATAATTATATAAATATCTACATATGTATATGCTATGTTGTACCATATGAGTTGATCGCTAGTTTAGTAGAAACCAGAAAATTTTTGTTAAAAAAGAGCATACATAGAATAATGAGATTTTGGCCAAAACTAAGAATTGAGTACTGAAAAATGTGTCGCCATAGGATCTATCATGCTTTTTTATAAAACTTTGCCAACGAACGGATTATTACAGGGTTTTATGCTTCAATTTTTTTTTCTTTTTTTTAGTTTTGTATATCTAAGCTTTCTTTAATATATTTCTTTTAAATTATCTAAAAGGTAGCTTATTGACATTGTAGAAATCATTACGAGACACCAAACCTTAAGATACCACCATCAAGAAATGGAAAAAGTGGACTTAGCATGCCCGGATGATGATGAGTCGCTGAAACATTATTCTTATTAGGTGTGAAGGAATACGACTTTTTTACCAAATCCACGTAGATGCTGGATAATGTTTAATTTGGCTACCACCCAGGAGTATAATGTGTCTAATGACGACCCAAGTATAAGCGCCAGCAGTATGGCGCTCATGCGCCTCCCTTTGCAAGCAGTCAATCAATCAAAACGTTATCATCCTGAATGTAGGCATCGTTTTTTTCGAAATCAAACGGTTATCATCCTGAATATAGACAACATTTTTTTCGATGTCGATTTCAAACAAGATAAAAATTAGAAGTTTAAGGTTAAAACACGAAATGAAATTTCTAAAATCATAGTTTAAATAGCTCAGAAACCAGGAAAATGTTTAAAAAAAAATCCGTACATTAAAAACTTAATACAAAAACTGACTGAGTCGTCGAAAAAAGCTCATCTTAGTTTTTAGAGAACCGGTTATATACCATAAAGTTTTTGGAACTGATTTTCTTAATTTGTAAATGAAATTGGAAATTAATATTTTATGACCAAGTATTTGAAACTAAAGAAAATTGTCCGAAAATCCGCAGAAGCAGCTGAGATGCAATTAAAATTATTTATTTGGCGATCTTTGAAGCTTTAATCATTTTCTTCCATAAAATTCAAGATCTTTTTTTCATTTTATGATAAAATGTCATGCCTGAAAAAGCTTTGAAAAACGAACTAGATAACTGATCAGTCGGTTACTACTAAATCATCATTTTCCGAATTAGCAAAATTAAGGAATTTTTCAATAGGAAATTGCACAGATCCAATTGATCAGCTTATTGAGCACTGAGCTTTTACGAACTCATTACCCCGGATATTTATAATTCTAGAAATGAAGGACACAAAATATATATGTACATATAAACTACCAGCATGACGAGCGAATTGATTTAGTCATGTCTATCTGTCACTCTGTATATACGAACTAGTCCCTCAATTCAAGCCCTTTTTATTTGACGAGATTCATCACAAAATTTGGAACATAAGTAAGTATATTATCCAAAATAAGGATATAATCTCAAAAAATATTCTTCAGATCGGCCCATTATAGCATTTGGTTACGATATAATGTTCAATGACAATTTACAGATCGAACCACTATAGCTGCCATATAATCGATCGATCAAAGCCAAGTTCTTGTATGAAATCTTTTGTGAAAGATACTACTTGTTTTACTTCACGATTTCGAAGACCAATTTCCTCAACCAAAACAAATTATTGAAATGAGGTTAAAATAAACTGTATATTTACCCTGCTTGCAACTAAATGCATATGGGTTAACAAGTTGGCTGATAGCTGCGCTACTCCTCGCTACTCCTTTTACACATTTCATACCATCTGTAATTTACCTTTACATACCACTTCTCCTAACCCGACTTTATGCCCTGTAGGCACTTAACTGTTTCTGGATAACCAAATTAATTACAACTCTAAATTAGTAGCTTTATCTTGATTGGATTCTGGTGAGCGCACTAAAACCAACACACACTTATGCAATCAAAGTAGTATTTGTGTGTATTTATGACTTAAGTATGCATATCCCGAAGATCCGATCTGTAAGCAAGTCGCACAGGTAGTTTTCAGTTCATCTAAACATAAACCTGATTTGATATCAACTTTTTTCAACTCTAAATACGAGTATGTATATTAGCCGGCCGCTAATCAAGCCACTACAAGCAAAGCAGCAAAGGTCAGTGTATATAATTAAATAATGCATGGCGGAAAGCGAAGCAGCAAGCACATAGAGCGTAAATGATGGTGGAGCGCAGGCGCAGCACTCATGTGTATAGAAAACTAAAATAAAAAGTGTAAAAAAAAATCAAAATCAAACCAAAATGTGTAGGAAATAAAATTTAATTCAACAAAACGATTTAACACAACACACATCACCACAAAAGAGACGAGCACAAAGGGAGCAGTGTAATATGTCTACGAGCCGATCATGGTAATGCTAATGATGATTACAACATGGCTAACATGTAAACGTTGTTGTAAGCGCCACTGCACTGCGCGGACATAGGAAGCGATTCATAAATAAAAAGCATGATGAAAAAAAAATTAAAGAAACAAGAATTAAAATGTAGAAAAGACGAACTGGACCCTAACATCAGCACTTTGTTATGCCACAAAACAATTATAAAATGCACTTGGTCATTTGCCGCGATCAACACTGCACCGCAGCAGTGTGAAGCGAAAGGTGGAGTAGCAGCAGCAGTGGCAGTGGCAGTGACAGGAGCAGCGAAGGCAGCATGACCACTGTTGGCAAACTGTCGACGCTGATTTTCGGTGATATCTTACAGCTGCTGTTGGCTGGCCATGCACTTGATGCGATCAACAAACAGCTAGCAGAATTACCTAAACACTCCAACACATGCAAACAACGAGTAACAGCGATGCATGTGTGTGTTGTGTGTGTGATCGGCGATCGATAGTGCAGGCATGGTGGTTTCACAGCAAAACATGGGCATACACACGGCTATCGAGTAAAAATATATATAAAAAATTATAAATAAAAAAAATGTAAAAAGGGCACACATGTGCAGCTTCGGGTAATAGGAGCCCTAACAGATGCCACCACAACTCTCCTGTTGATGCGCCGCGGCTCAAGAACGATTCTTTAGCGAACACACAGCGACTTGATGATGCTAAAATTATGGCAGAGATGGAGAATTTGAGAAATATGATGATGGTGATGATCGCAAAGTATTTGTTGTTATTATTTTGCTTTTTAACTGTCACTTTCTGCTTCAATTTTTATTTTTGCTGTGCGGTTATGCTTACTGCACGCTGATTACGTTTTGTTTATACATTCATATGTATGTATGTATGCTTATGAAAACATGGACTCTCATTGGAGATATATTGGAGATATACTCTAGGATTTTATTTACTTAAAGTTTTCATATTTATATTGGAAAAAGTGACTTACTCGTATACCGTCAATATCAATGCATCGTTTTATATATTTTAAGTAACGTTGGGTTTGCTATTTTATTGTGTATTTAAAAGTGTTTGCGAATAATAAACAAAGTGCAATAAATCGATAAATTATTGTAATCGATAAATCGTATTTGTAAATGAAAATGGTTATCGATTTATCGATTAACACTTAAGTAATTCTCAGCATCAGGGATAATAAAAAAAACTGATGGTAATGCTTATGCAACAAATCGATAAATTCCTGTTTCCTAGATTAACGATACAAAGTAATGAAAATGGAAAATGAAAACGATTGATACTAAAATATTTCGCACCATTACGGTTAATAAAAAACTGGTGGTACTGATATGCAACAAATCGATAAATTCCTGTTAATATATGAAAATGGTTATCGATTTATCGATTGGTATTAAAATATTTGACACCATTACGGTTAATAAATAACATTTAGTCAAAAATCAATAAATTATTTTTAATCGATTAGCGATAAAAATATATGACAACTTTTATCGGTTTATCGATTGATACTAAAATAATTCACACCAATACGGTTAATAAAATACTGATGGCACTGACAATGCAATAAATCGATAAATTATTGTTAACCGATTAACGATAAAAGTTATATGAAAATGGTTATCGATTGATACTATTTCACAACTTCCGGGTTAATAAAAAACGGATGACACCGATTATTTAATTAATCGATAAATTATTGTCAATCGGTTAGCGATATTAGTTAATGTAATGGCTATCGTTTGACACTAAAATAATTCACACCATTTCGGTAAACAAAAACCCTTTTCTTGAATTTAACAATTCCTAAGAAACTACAGTAATGGGAGCTATAAGCTATAGTGGGTCGATCTAATTTTTTCGGGAGCGTTCAATTAGACAATAACTCATGCCAAATTTCCTGAAAATATCTCGTCATATTAAAAAGTGTTCTATACAAACACTTGATCCCGATCGTTCAGTTTGTATAGCAACTATTTGCTATAGTAGTCCGATAACGACGGTTCCAACAAATATACCGCTTAAGCCGTGGAAAGGACATTTCCGAAATTTCAGATCGATGTCTCGAAAACTGAGGGACTAATATACAGGGAAAAGGATATGAAAACAGCGACTCAGCTCTTCAAGCTCATTAGCAAACCGCTCAGACCTCAGAATTTCAAATTGTTTGGAAAATTTACCTTTGATTTTTTCTTTTTCAGTTGGATTTGACAGATGAAGAGTATAGAATAGATAGAGAAAGAGTATCGTTAAAGACTAGAGCAGTGTTATAAGAACACATTGCAAATATCATCGAGGTTAAGGTTAAAAATAACGTTTTTAGGCGAGTCCTATATATTTCAGATAAGTTTGTTGGACGTCCCATAGATTTATGAAAAATACTTATTTCATTACAAATTATAAAAAATAATTAAACTGGGTAATTTACAGGTTATATTTTTAGATAACACTATGGTACTAGTTCAGAAAGAGGTTCTGGAAGAAATAACAATATTTTATTTTAACATATGCTGTAAATATTAAATATGGCTAATGAAACTGAGCTTAAAAATTAAAATCATTATGACAATGGCTTAGAAATTAATTTCAATATCATAAAACCGCTAAGATCTAATTTCTAATAACAGTTTCATTCGTATATATCGCCTTCTCTGTGACCTATTTTTGAAACTGAAGTAGTCCAGCTAATCTCAGTAATATTGTATAAAAGTGATATGTCATTCTACAACCTACTTGTTCGATTCATCACTCTCTTAAGTTTAGCGAAAATTCCTGCTATGTTTTTTTTTTTTTTTTTTTTTTTTTGTAAATATACACTATTCTACTTTTACTTTAGTAAAGAATTATATCTAAACTCACATCTAGCTGGCTAAAATCGCCTCGTTTTACTGCGATGGAAATATGAGAACAGAACGAAGCTAGACGAATTGAGATGTTTTGAAGAATCCAACAGCTTGTTGATTGATGTATATTTTTGTGATTAATACTTTTTATTTAAAGAAAATTATTTCACATTGACAATTTTTCGTGCTCAAAATTTACAAAATCACTTTTCTAATATGTATATTTGAGATTGTAAAATGATATTTTATATCGAATTTTCCACTTAATAATTGCACCAACAAGATATTCAGCTAGTTCTATAAATGGAACTTGATCCGTTTCATCAATTATTAGGCACTTTTTGACTTCAGAAAGATTTTATTTTATATTGTAAAATTTTTTTAAATACTTTAGTTTTTGAAACATGTAGAAAATTACTTTGCTTAAATTTTATGGTTTTATTTAAGAAAAATCAATTTTTTCCTCTGTAATTTTTAACTGAACTTGCGTGATCTCACAATTTATTGAAGAACTACATATGTAATACAAAATAATTTTTATCTTTTGAGTTAAAAACACTTATTTTTCTTACATAATATTAAGGTTTATAACCTCTTAATGCGCACCAGAATTTTTTCAGAATTTCACAATACTTCAAATATAGTTGTAAGGCTTCTTTCCTAATTTTTTAAATGATTTTATAAAGCTTTAATTTTCACTGAGCACTTTTTAAAATTTACTTATTTTCAATTTTATTTTACAAAAATCTTCTTAACTTTAGCTGGGCTAAAAGAATCACAAACCACTGTATGAGATCGTTCTTTTTACGAATTTCAACGATCTTTCTTATGGATCACTTTTTAGTTTTGCATTGAGATTTTGAGTTTTGGAAGTGAGGAGACAACTTATTTAAAGCTTTTATTTACGTATACACAATAATTTCACTGTTATGAAAAGCAAATTCGCACTTTTTCGCACCAGTTAACAATATTTCACTAAAATTTATAGCTTCACTCTCGGCTTGCAATAAAAGCGCTTGAGTAGTTCACTCTTCTGTCGTCAGGATCATGTTCCAACGAACTCTCTCGGCAACAAAGTGCAAGTATTGGCAAGCGATCGCCTCACCACTCAAATTGGATGAACTGTGCGTGCATGAGTCTCAGAAATTGTTGCTATTTCTTACACTTGCCGTCTGTTGTTATTGTCTCTGTAGCGGCAGCCGCCGATATTTACTTTTGTGCAGCGATCAGTTGGTTTTTGGGCGCTACGATAGTTGCAGTAGGTAGTAGCTAAGTAGGTAGAGCCGACAAATCTTATGTTACCACCGCACGCACACACATGCAGACGAGTGTAGAATAGTATATATTATATATATGTGCGTGTGTGTGTTTGAGGGTACCTGCTGCGTGGTTGACTGACTGCCTATCGGTCGTTGCGTCGATCGATCGATCAGTTTAGCTACTTGGCTAGCTATACGTATTGGCTTTATGTTGTTGCTGCTTTTGTTATTGTCAACGACGTCGCAGTCGTCGTCGTCTTCGCCTTAGTTCGCTTTATGCCGCCGGTGTTCCATATGTGCCCGTAGTATAGTATGAAAGTGAGTTGTGCCCGCCAACCTCTGCAGGTTTGTAGCGCTGGGTGTCTTTACAGCCGTATATAGTATATGTGTGTGTGTGTTTAAGTAGGCAGACTGCAAGAGGCCGTTGGATTTTCGGCTGCGCCCGGCGCTGTCTCAATAGTTTTCTTTGTTTTTGCAGTTGTTGTTGGTCGAATAAGTTAATCACTAATATATTTAGTATGTGTGTGTGTGTGTGGATGTTTCTAGCTTGAAATATCGGTTGCATGTAGGTTTTTCGTTTGCCGCAAATACATGCATATGAGTGCTGAGCCGACGCCAACACGTTGGTTGAAAAATATTAGTTTTTGTTTTTGGGAAAAATTATATTTATATTTGTTGTTGCAAAAAAAATTGTTGTTGCAAAAAATATTTTGGTGTTGTTGTAAACAATGTTTTGTTGTAAAAAGTACTTTGCTGTTGTTGCAAAATATAGTTTTTGTTGTCGTTAAACGTCTATTTTATTTACTAAATTGTTGCATTTTCTCTTAATTAAATTAGTATTGCACTGTTATAATTTTCTCTTTTTTATTTTATTTGTTTTATTAATATTTTTTTCTTTTTGCAAATGAATTCAATATTTTTAAACAAAAGTGGCGCTTACGTAAAACAATGTATTTATTTTGCTTTTGACAGCGAATAGCGGCACACTTATTTATTTACTTTCAAAGACATTTATTTGGCATTTTCCGTTATTCATAGATTTTCCCCACAGTAAAATGCTCGCACTGAACTATTTTCGACTTTTCACAATTTTCAAATTTGTCAAAATCCCAAATCACGCACGTTTCGCTAAAATTCCTTTAAAATACTTTTTTCGTTTTACATTTTCACGCTTCGCCCGCTCAAGAAATTGTATGCTTTGCCGCACGCAGTGTGTTGCTATCAACTGATTTCGGTCGCTCTGTTGTTCTGTCGGAGTTCTCCTATCCCTAAAACGCTGTGACCAAGTCGCCGTTGGCTTCACTGTCGACGTAGCCTGCACTGCCACATACACTACAACCAAACACACACATATAGTATGTATGTAAGCATGTTTGCTGGCGATCGTTCGTTGGGGCTCTCTTCCGTTCGACTGTGCTCACGATTTTGTTGTAGTATTTGCAAGTCGGCTGCGCCATGAGTTTGCACTCACACACACGGAGGTATATATATTATATATATGTACATACATGGGTCTATATGTGTTTGTTTAGATTTGACCACGCTGAATTTCATACAGCTGGAAGCCGCTGATAACCAAGTGAAAAGTGAGAGTCCAAGTGCGATTATCTAAAATTCTGAACAAATGCATACAAACAAGTCTGTTTAACCAGGTCCACGGCCCAACTGGAAGCCTTTGCTTAGTGCAATGTGTACACATACCAACATATACATATGTATTTAAATAGATATCAATTGTTTGTATGTAGACAGCCTAATCTAACAGTAAATATGATAAGAAAATCATTGGTAGGGTGATAACGGCATATCAGTTCATATTGACGTAGTGAGAATTTCTCTTCGAAAATTTTGCGGGTATGTCTAACAGCAGTAGTCTCAACAAAGAGAGCAAACGTACAAGGCACTCCTTAATAACACTACTAGTAATTTCGATATGTAGAATTAATTCGCAAACGACTTTTTGAAATGAAATCCGAAGTTGATCCTGTAAATAGTTACGGATTTTAATCACAGTTAAGGAATTTTAACTTAGTGTATTCGGCTTTGAAAGCCGAAATGACTGGATCGATCGCCTTGAAAGTTTCATAGGACCATCCTAGATATATTTGTCAGTAATGATCGAAGGAATAAGTTTTTTGATAATAAATTCGATTCAGCCCTTTGAAATGAAATGTGAATTTTTATTCATAAAACGACTTTTTTTTTTTTGGGAATTGCAGCAGTATGGGCGTCTGAACTTCTGAAAGCGTGTACGAGGAGGCCATGCGAAACAAATCGAGTTCCATACATAATGGAATAGAGAATTTCTTTGATATCCCAAGCCGTTTTTGTTTTAATAAAAAAATCGCTTTTATTGAAAAAGTTAAAATTTAAAAATTAACATAAGCTGCCTTCAGTTCGATACACTGGATCCAGTTAGACGCCAACTTCTTCAACCCGTTTGCGGGAGATCTGCAAAGTAAGCCTATGACAGTTTTGCTCATCTCCACTTAGGCGATGTATGTATGTATGTAGAGCATACATTGAGAATCCCAGAAAATGGTGCACATCGACTTCATGCCCCATATTATATACATATAGGACATGGTCTATGCGTCATTTTTTTTTTTACTGTTACAGCTATCTCACAGTTGGGACCCCTGTCAGTGCGTGAACTTTTTTACATTCTTGTCTGATGTAGGAGGCTTTGAGGAACTTCGGCGTAAGAACCACGTTGAAGCTCGTTTAGCCAATATTAAGATAGTCGCCAACGAAGGTGAAGAGTCGCCTTATACAACATAACCAAGAGTACTCTGATTTCACTTCGTGATTTTTTACAAGTATCGTATCACCGCTTGATATGACTACATTTTTCCGTTGTCACTACAGTCGGGCGTACGTAATCGGAATCAACTCGAATTTTTATCAATAACAACTTTAATTCTCTTATCTCAATTATCGGACGGGAACTTCCTCTAACTCACCTATAATGAGTCTATCTTTCCGATAGACTTTACAATTGAACTCCGTTATAAAGTGAAATAACTTAATGTAACGCAAATTTCAATATTATCACTGTAGTAACGGTAAATAATATCAAAATGAATACATACAGTCCAAAAGTGTACACAATATTGAAGACTGATTTCCGATACCAAATTCTACGTAATAATAAACTTTCAAATTCCTTTAAAATTTTTCAAAAGTATTCGATATTCGGTTTCGCCCGCACTTAGCTGTTCCTTACCTACTACTTTTTTATTTGTATTATTTTATTTATCTCACCGTTCGGTGCAGCATAAATAAAATGAGTATTTGCGTATGCACCATATATGTATATACATATATCATATGTATTTGTATGTATGTACATATGTACGTTTTCGCGAAAATTCATTCATCAACTACAATAACAACAACAAATCGCTTAATTTGTCCGCCAGCCACACCGCGTTAACCCGTTCGCCGTTTCCGTGCTTTTTACTCTAATTCATAAAAATAAATTCATGCACAAATATGTATATATGTACATACATATGAACAGCTATGAATAATGTTTGAATTCTACTTGGAGACCTCTTCAGAAAAATTAAAAAACAAAAAGCAAGTGAAAAAACGATCATTCCAACACAAATCGGGCAACAGAACAAACGAACGTCTGCAGGGGCGCTTACGCCACTGCCGACCGCGACGTCAACGTCATACATCAAGCGCACCATATATTTATGACATGAAGAAGAAGAGGAGCGCGCACCGGTAAGGAGCAGCGATAGCAGAAAGTCAATTCATTTTCAAATGCAGAACCAAAACAGAATCGAATTTTTGCTTCTTTGTCTCTCCCTAATTTTGCTCTTTCACATTTCACACATTATGAAAGCAATACAACGCGTGGTTGTTGTTTTTGCGACACGTTTGTGAGGTGTGCCGTGTGGAGCCCTAATATTGTCACAACTGTGTGTTAGCCTTTGCGAACCAGCTGGCAACACCGATAGGTTTCGTCTACCTTACGACTAATGCCAAAGCAGAATGAAACTCAAGTAGTTTTTCTATTTCCAACAGTTTTTTAGCGAATCGGCGGCGCAGTATACCGTGTTGGAAAGAGCGCCGATTGGCAGCGTTGCATCTCGGAGAGTCAATATCCACTGTAACCGTCGGCGCACCTTTCACGTGCGCATGTGTTCGTGTATCTCGCTTACTACGCTATTTCACATGTATGTAGGTATGTCGGTAGTTGGATTTATGAATGAACTTCCAATAGTGCTTCGAGCTTTGCGCGGTTTTTGCGTTGGCAGACTTGTTATACTCAGCTATAGACGTGTGTTGTTGTTAGAAATGGAAACCGAAACGAGATGGAGGAAAGGTAGGAAAAGGCAGTGTTTTAGGGATCCACATTGTGATGGGAGTAAGGCCTTGTTTTGCAGTCTGAACTCACACGCAGTTGACCAAAGCCGGGAACGGATTTAACCTGTTAGTAACGTGAGTTAAAAATAGTCTCTTTAGTAATAGGAATTCGAATTTTGAATAACAACTTGGACTATGAAGAATTGCTTCTTCCAAAAAATAAAAAAAAGTACCATGTCAAACTCAGTCGGTCTGGGAAAATGATCTTAAATCTTAACCTCGCTTTTCTCGCTGCACCAAATCGTGATTTAAATTAGGCAGTGAATGGGAGGAGTTTTGACAAGCGGGAATTCTTTCCGAAAAATCGAGCCAACTTCGAGCAAATTTAACTCATTTGCTAAGACTTTGATAGACATTTAAAGAAGTTGCTTCCGTGGTTGAAAAATTTTCTGAGGCGCTGAATTATCCTACCCTGGCAAAGACCAACAAACCGTAGAAGCAGTGGACTTTATATTGTTCAACGAACCTCCGCGGAAGAAGCCGACCAGTGTTTCATAGGCCGAAACGTTCACGGTCTACGTTTTCTAAGGTTCACAACGCGATATCGACATCAACTACATTGCAGAAAAACGGACAGGACGAAATACGAGAGCGGACAGGCCCACACCCAATTCCCACAACAGCCATTTCTAGGTTACCGGAATTACCTCGGAGTTTATGCGGCCAAAAACAATTTTTTCTACACAGCCACTGCAACAACAACAGGTTCACTCGTCTGACGTCAAACAGGCAAATAAGTGAAATTCAGCTACGAAAACCATATCAGAATACCAGTTAAAATTTTGAATTCAAAGCAATCAGTTATATTCAAAATTTATAGGTCGAGAATTATTTCACAAATCATTTACAGGCGACATCTGTCGACGAATAGTCTTTTAAAAGACGTCAAAGTTCTTGAACACACTCTGTTGAACTGCAACTAACTTTAATTAGACCCAATTTTGACATTTCAACTTGCGAATAAATTTTTGACAGCACCAACCGCAGCAGTAGTCTTCATTTTGATTGATAGTATTCTTATCGCAAATATAATTTGTGAAGGATTTTAATTAATACACATTAAAAAACAAGGTAAATGTTACATAAAAATAAAAATGAAGTGCTTGTCTATCCACGTTTCAGTCAAAATAACAAACAACACAGTCTAATGAACAACTAGATGGGAATTGACAAACGTCATTACATAACCTTTTAGGTTACTCTGCTATTATTTATGCGTGAAATTGGAAACTTTTAGATTGCTAAACATTTAAAAATTATTTGCAGATGTTGTCGCAATCAGTACTGTCTACCGTACGCGTGCTGCGCACCGAGGCACGTCGTAGCATCGGCATCATGGCACCAGCATTCAACAAAGTCTCCGACCCTATTCAACAGCTCTTCTTGGACAAAGTGCGCGACTACAAGAAGCGCAGCAGGTACACATACTAATTTATAATAGTAAATATAGAGTAGAAAAATAAACGAGTACCTTTTATCTTTCCATATTTTAGTGGTGGTAAATTGGTTGACTCAACACCCGAAATTGAACGCGAGTTGAAGAACGAATTGGAACGCGTTGCAAAGCAATACGGCGGTGATGGCAAGGTCGATATGACTAAATTCCCCGAATTCAAATTCCCTGAAGTCAAAATCGATTCCATCACTTCGACCAATTAGATTTTTAATATTCATTAGGATGCAATTTTCAAATGCCGCTTGTGGCCAAATGCAAACGGTGCATTAATAAGAAGTTTTGCGTGTTAATTAAAATACGGTAAACAATTTATTTCTTTATGGTCTTTAAAATAATAACGCCTCCTAGAAGAAAATAAAAAAAAACTAATGGTAAAACACACACGACACTTTTATGAATAGTAGTAAAACGTACTTAAAAGTAGATTTAAGTTAGAATATAACGGGTTACGTCGCTATGACTTGTTCCACTGTCTCCTGCAGCAGTTGCATTTTGTGATATTCCGCGACACGTCGGAAGGTACTTAGCAGTCCTTTGATTTCACGACCGTTTATAAGTGGCACGAATTCGCCAGCACAGGGACAGAACTCGGCGAGATTTTCACGTTTTATTTCATTGCAACGTGCGCATCTTAAATCCTGCAGTACATAGGACATGACTTTGCGTTGCACCACGTCGATAATGCGCATTTCGATCTCCTCATTTTCATACGCTACGAAACATTGTGCACACAACCAAACAGGGCTGTAAGAAATATTGTTTGTAAACAAATTATTGACATTTAAAGAGTAGTTGAAAATATGTCAACAACAATGCTGTCAACATTTAGAGTTTAAAGTTACGTTAGTCGCATTCAAATCCTAAAAAAATTAGTTGGAGTCTTATTTACTTACATGCCGTCCTTCATTGCTCGATGTTTGTCTTTGCATAAGTCCAAATCACGACAATGGTTACATGCTTTACAAATCACTTCAGCAATGGTGTAAGTGTCGCTTGGATCTTTCCACTCGGCAAGATCCGAGAACTCGCCAATACCCACGAGTCGTAACATGTTACGTCGCAACTCATTCACATCGTCGGTCAAACCCTTGTCAACACTCAACGCTTTCACTACGGCACGCGTCAAGTCTAAACCCGGACTTGGTCGACCTTTGTTGTAATTTTTATGCAATTTCGATACAAAATCAAAAGCGGGATGTGATATATCTTTAATAGCTTGTCTGGTGTCTTTGCCTTCGGCCAAGGATTGCATAAACAAAGTGAGCAGCGTTTCGAATTTCTCACGGCAAGCATTTTCATCAGGCAGATGTTCACCAATAGTCCAGTTCAATTCCAGTGACAGCTGTTGCTCACTTTCACCGTCGGCTGTACCGATTTCATCTGCCTCTGGACGCACAATCTCTTCGATATCATCTTCGTCCTCCTCTTCGTCATCATTGGTGCGGCGCTTAGTCTTCGATTTGCTATTTGTCTTATCGCCATCTTCATCGTCATCATCAACACCACACAAAACAGTGTCACTCGTTACGCCCGGCGGCAGCTGACCACGTATGCCTGCGTAGTTGGCGTGATCGAGCCACAGCATGAAATTCCAGCATTGCTCATAGGACAACTGTATCGAATGGAATAGTTCCTTATTGCGTAAGCTCTGCACTACATACTCCACATAGCCCAAAGCATCAGCCACCGTCTTCTTGCCCGAATTAAGTATGATGCGGTTGAAGTCGGCATAGATAATTGTCGCGCCCAAACGCTTGAACTCCGCCACAATGCGCAAGAACATTTTACGCATTAAATTATTCAAGGTACGTCGTAATGCCGGATCGTACAATAATGCGTTTGAAGAACGCACCCAACGATAGAAATGTATCAATTGGAAATCAGCGAAGATATTCTGATTCAGTGCTACTTCCCGCAACCAACCGTTAACCATATGCCGCAGCACACGAAAGGCGGCGGAGCACAGCGCTGTTTCATCATAACTGGGTAGCGTTGCAGCGGGCACGGTGCCAATCATTTCTTCCAACGAAGCTTGTGGTATCACATCGAAAGTTACAGCCGAGCTGGCACCCTCCATCTCTTGTATGCGATTTGATTGTAGCAAGGCGCTAACGGCCAAGCTATCAAGCGCCAGCTCTACACACACATCACTATAGAAACCCGGTCGATTCTGTACGACCGTAATACTCTCTTCAAATTCAGCCAATAGACGACTGTCATCGGCCTCACGACCACCCAAATCCGGTCGTGTAGTGGTCGACCACCAGAGCACGAAATTATTGCGCTGTAGAATGCGCGCAAAAAATAGATCCGCGCCGAAGAGCACTGTGTCGGGTGGCATATTACCGATGGGAACCTGAACGGTATTAAATAAAATTAGAAGTTGAAATTAATTATTGCATTTATTATTTGGAATCTTAAGAAACAAAAAATTTCGATGAAAGAAATATTTAAAAATCGAGAAATTTGAGGTTAACCAGGTTAAAAAATTTCTGTATTCTTATCTATTACTATATCATTCACTAAATAAATAAAAATATAAAATCGGTCGCCAACCCAAGCTCACCAATTTTTTAAAGCAGTGTTTACATACCTGAAAGTAACGACACTGATCCAACATCATCTCGACCACACTATTCAAATGCAAAAAGTGCCGCACCAATGCACGTGAACCCTGACGCTGCCAATCCAAACCCGACAAAAGGGACGCGTCGTCTGTGATGTGTATGAGCGCCTGAGGGAAGTCAAGTAAGACAGGCATTGCCGAGTTCAGCTTACGCGCTTCCGTAGCCGTTTGCACGTATAGCATGGAGGGACCGCGTTTCTCATCCTTATAGGCGGTAAGCGCGCGTTGGATGTGGCGATAGATCTGCTTCACATCTACTTCGATGAGCACTTCGAACGTGAACTCTTCCGGTGGCAAACGTTCTATTTCAGCCGCATCTTTCATAGTTTTGATCAGCGCCAAGCGTTCGGCTGTGTATAGTGTGCGCATATTTGGCATTTGATTGGTGCGCACTGTGTCTAACGCGAAGATTAGCGCCTTTCTGCTAGACAAAAGAAAGAGGCCCCATATTTCCTTTTTGGCTGTTGGCGTGTTATGTTGATAAAGATATATTTTACGCAATTTGTGTTGAGAATCTTTCAAGTATGTGTGACCCTGCAAGCGTTGCTCCAGCTGTTCAATCGAGAAGCTATCCAAGTCTTTGGTGGCGAGCGCGGCCAAACGTTGCGCCTCCTGGCGCTGAACCGAACACATGCAACCCATATCCATGAGAGCGCGAAACTCTAAAGACATTTGTGTCTCATAGATACCCTCAATATCAGGCGTCGCCAAATCGGCCAGCATACCTAGACAATTATCCTTGAACACCTGTTCCGGCACGCTATAACGATATAGATTATAGACGGGGCGGGCGCGTGGTAGCACACGGTTGACTTTCTTCCACAATTGGCCATCTTCGGGTGGCGCCACGCTGCGTTGGTTTACATAGAAAATACGCGGAACCGTCAACTTGATGCGATGCAGTTCGTCACCAATCATTAGCCACACCGTGAAATGACCCATATCATCATTTGCCACTATTTGCAATACATGCCACACGTGATCGATGAGCGCGCGTTGTGCGCGTCGCAAGAAGCCGCCTATTGTACCGGTGGCTGTAACGCCATCTCTGCCACTTGGCATTAGTGGGGCCAATGTTTGTTCGTTGCGTGGCCTCTTGTTGGCTTGGCGCACGCGTAAACGGCGCTCTAACTGCCACGCCCATTTTTTCTTTTGAAAACGCACCCATTCGATAATTTCGGCGCGCGTTGTGCCAATTGCTGGTGGCGCGCCTAACGCTTGACGCCATGTTGCCGCTTCGGCTGCCTTGTTAGCTACATCTTCTGTCTCCTCGTCTTCACCCGAATTCACGCGCTTGCGTTTCGTTACAACAGGTCGCCCGTCGAGCGAACCTTCAGCAGTATTTCTGGCTACCAAATCCTCCATATCGGCTACCTCGCTAGTGCCACGTATTTCGCGCGCTGTTTTCGCTTTCGGCATGAACATTTCATTGATGCGTCGCTGCTTGAGCACATCGTTCTTTTCGAGTATTTTCTTGTGCAACCAATCGGGATGTTGAACGCGCGGCACCGGATTCGAAAGTCCTTGCAACGCTGCTGGTATGGTGATGATTTTTTGTATAGTGCCACCCAGACGTTCGATGTAATAGTTCCAGTCCAGCACATCACGTATATCCGCATCGCCCATTGTGCTGTCCTTCAGCCAGCGGCGCAAATGGTAACGACGCACATTCGGCTCCGACTGGAAAATAGCCAGCGGAATCGCACGCTCTGTGACGGGTGCACCTTCTGGTTTCTTCGAAATTATATACTTGCAAGCCAAACCTGCATCTTTGACTATCTGATCGCCTAAAAATTCAGCCAAACGCTTGGCTGTGGAAATGGAAGTACTCTTTTGTTCACCATAATCTTCAAGTTTCTTGGACATTGATTTGTTTTCGGCGATTAAATCAAAAAGTTCCGAATCGGGTAGATTAGAACCGCGACTATAAAGCACATCCAGCCAGTAGTCAGCGACTTTGGCGACAGAAGCATAGCATTCCTCTAAAGTATTGCCTGCCAAGAAAGCTTCGAAGACTGAACTTTGAAAGTTCTTAATTAACTGCAATTCACCACGACGTTTCACCTCGAAACCTTTCAACTCAGCAAGTGAACCATCGAAATTGAAGACAGCATAACGTTTCTTCAGCTTTTTACCCTCTTCCTTTGCAGCCGGCAATACCATAGCCAAGTAGGGACCATCCACCTCAAAGAAAATTGAATTCTCCTCACGTATGCGATATTCCGGCAATTTGCCATCTTGTGCGGGCTTAACCAATTCATGGTACTGATCGTTTGTAAAATACTCTTTCACCATTGTGTTCAACACCGCATTGGGATAGGAGATGTTGAATTTCTTTTTCTTTTCGTGTGTCGTCTGTATCGTAAACTCTTGTGGAAACGAACCGGGCAGAATACACCAAATACCATCAGTATCCAACTCTAATGGGCGTCCGACACGTTCGATTATCTCACGCGCCTTTGTGATTATGTTCGAACCAGTATAGCATACAATGCCCGCCATTGGCATAGAATGCCAACGTGCACCCCTTCGCATCACATAACCGTAGAAAGAGTTTAAAATACACTTGTGTGCCAATTGCAACGAATCATACAGCACTTCTCTACCCTTCGCTGCTTTAATCTCAGCAGCATCACCAGACGACAGCGCAGCATTGACAGCTGCCTTCGCCACCTTTGTGAGCCCCTTGTACTCGTAACGACGATCGCGAAAAGCGCGCACTGTGTCCACATAGAAACTGTTCTCCTGCTCACAAACGGTGGAGGTTCGTGTTTCCAATTTTGTAATTTTAGTCTTTTTATAAGCTTTACGACAATAATCACTGAGACGTTTCTTCTCATAGGCGGCCTGATCTTCGCGTGAGAGCTCATGGAAAGCACGATTCGGTCCGCCCGGAAAAAGTGGTGGAAATTTTTCTGTTTCCAATTGTTGTTGTATGCGTTGAAACTCATTTCGTGTCGCTGGCAACATCTCTCCACGCCACAGCCAATCCATGACGCGCTTACATTTAGCGCCTGGCTTGTTAAAATCGCAAGCGGCACAATCGGTTTCACTGACCATAGCCGAGGGTTGCAGGCGGTTGGTAAGGATGATATTAGGATACATAGCACCAACGTCCAAATGGTATATGACAGGTTGTTCCAGACGATTGGGTATGTCATGGAGTCCTTCAAATAAATATAATAAAGTTAACTCAATATCACATTAAGTAAATTGGGTGTAATCACCTTGCAACGCTTGTGTTATTTCTTTATTCACCTCCTCTAAATTCGTCACCTTATCTATTGGCACACCCTCTTCCACCTCAATGGCATGTACTAACACTTTGGTTACATTATCTTTTAGTTGATTGACCATATTTGGATCGAGACGAAAACGACATGGTATATCCGCACGAAAGACGCCCGACTCTAGCGCTTCTACATGGCCGCCAACGTAAGTTTCCGAATCCAATACATGACCCTCATTCGACAATTTATTTAGCTCATTCTGTTGCTTGTTGGGATATACAATGTTGGCATGATAAGCTTGCACCATAAGTAAAGTTTCACACAGCGTGCCCGAACCCTTGCGTAAAATTTCATCTGGTTCCATAGGAATGATTGTGTTCAAGGCAAAAATGAAAGGATGTACGTATTTCATATACAAGTAGTAGGTGGCTACCGCGTCCGACACTGAGTAGTTAGACAAAACTTGTGGTTGCTCTACAGCCATGCGACACATATCTTCTGGATCCAGCTCAACTGGATCGTAACGCAATTTAGCCTTCGCTACCGCTTTTAGACCTTGCGAACCGACTGGTAGATAGGAATCACGTTTTACCTGATAAATATAAAAACTGTAAATAATTATTCAAATTTTAGTAAATTTATTTCTCACCCAACACAGACAATCCATATGTATAGCGGGGCGACTCAAATAAAAACCATCTCGGAGTTTTGAGAAACCAATCTCCTGTTTCATGTCTAAATCATAGACAGCAGCACGCGTCTCAACAAATGGCCAGTCGAAGAAGTCACCGTTATATGTCACCACAATATGTGGACGCACCTCCATTATGTGGTCGAAAAATTTCTGTATCAAATACATTTCATTCTTTTCATTAAACACGATAAAATTGCCTTCGAATTCTGGTTTCGGTGTATATTCAAAGTCATCTACATCTGTGGAAATTATTTCACGATTTGTTATAAGATAACCTTGACCATCAATCATATATGAAATCATCATAATCTGATCGGTTTGTGCATCCGGAAATTTTAACGGTAATTTTGTGGTTTCAATATCAAAAGCTAAAACTACCGGCTCAGGTCGCTCGAGCAAATCCGGACGTTGTGTTATTATTGGTAATTCCAAACCACCGCTACGGCAGCGTATATTGTACCATTGACCGCAAAATATGCTTAAATCAATTGAGACACGCACATGATAAGGCACGTCATGCTCGCGTATGTCCAATATAAGATCCATATAATCCATTTGTTTTTTAATTTCACCATCACTACCGATATTGGATGCAGCCAGTGAAGACGACAACATTTGCATATAAAATGTGTTGGATTTCTCACGTTCCAAATTACGTTTGACCGCTGCGTTTAATTCACGACGCACTTTCGTCATAGCAGTTTGATTTAGAAATGATAGTTTGAGAAAGTGTTGTTTTTTACCCACTAAATGATTTGCCAAGTCGAGATCCTCTTTACTTATGTGTTCCACATTTGCCAATTGGCCAGAGTATTTGCGACTTAGAAAACGTGCCACTTCATGTGACTGCTTCTCATCCGGTCGTATCAATAAATATGGTTTATATGCGACGGTACATTTGAAGCGTGAGCCATCCATTTGAATGAAAAACAAATCCAGAGCAGCAACCAGACGACGGTCTTCATCCAAAATCTCAGTCTGCAGAAAATAAAGCATTGCATATTTAAAACTATTAAATATATACATATATACCAAGCGTAACTTACCGAGTGCATATTTATGAGGTAACCAGTACGCTCAAGGCTATCTTTTACACGGTCGAAACCATATTTGGAGTCGATTTTGTCGTTTTCACGCGACTGCCGGTATCCAGCCTCGTTGAAGAAGTCATCGCTGTGTGCAATTCAACAATTACAATTTTGTCACATTTTGTTTATATTTTGTAAAATACTTACCCTTCAGCACGTGTATCCGACGTAAATTTGCCCGTGTTTTGAAGAACTTTTGTTCTATTGCCACCTCCATCCTCCATTATGTTCCAAAAATTTTTTTGCAAAACTTTGGATTTCTAGTAGATTTGCAGAACTTGCGAAAAACGTATTGCAATTAAAGTTTATTTGGCGGCAAATTGTTTGAAGTGAAGAAGGGTTGCCGACTTTATAGATTTAAATACAATCAGCTGATCGGTTTGCCATACCAGATGAAATGAATAAATAGTAATTTAAAAAAAAATATTAAAGCCAAATATATCTGTAGAAGAATATACAAATACCAAAAAGAACTTGAAACTAATATTACAAATGTTATTTTATATAAATTTTGTTCTCAGTTGATTTAATGCAACATTTTCACATTTTGTTTACGTATTCTAGTTTGTATTAAAGTCCGGCAACACTGATTATAGCTCCACGTCAAACGAAACGCGAATTAGCTCAAAAGCCGCCCTGTCCGATAAAAAAAATAATTTTTTTTGTGGTTTTTATAAGTTTCTATCGCACAGTATCCATTAAATTTGTCTAAAATGGTTAGTTTGATCAACACAGTAGACACCGGTCATGAGGATATGATCCATAATGCTGTGCTGGACTACTACGGACTGCATTTGGCAACTTGCTCATCAGATGGGTCTGTAAAGGTGTTCGATGTGAAGAACGGAAATCAAATTTTAGTTGCTGACCTCAAGGGTCATCAAGGGCCTGTGTGGCAAGTAGCATGGGCACATCCCAAGTTCGGAAATCTATTGGCTTCCTGTTCATATGATCGTAGAGTTATCGTATGGAAAGAGGGTGCTTCAAATGAATGGACGAAATTGTAAATACATACACACACATATCAGATAACACAGTATTGTTTAATAAAATACGTTTTTTTTTCTAGCTATGAGTACAACAATCACGATTCCTCCGTTAATTCGGTAGCTTTTGCGCCTGCCGAATACGGTCTGATACTAGCATGCGGCAGTTCGGATGGTTCAATATCCATACTAACATGCAACATAGAATATGGCGTTTGGGATAACAAAAAGATTTCGAATGCACACACTATCGGTTGCAATGCAATTTCTTGGTGTTCTTCAACTGTGCCAGAACCAGCATTCGATCAGCGTTCTTCAACACGAAACACTGCCGTTAAGCGTCTCGCTAGTGCCGGATGCGATAATTGTGTGAAAATATGGCGAGAAGATGCTGATCGTTGGGTGGAAGAAAATCGGCTTGAGGGACACTCTGACTGGGTGCGTGACGTAGCTTGGGCGCCATCAATCGGATTGGCCCGTTCACAAATCGCCTCGGCGTCACAAGATCGTCATGTGATTATCTGGAACAGTACTGATTTGACAACATGGTCGTCAACAATATTGCATACTTTTGATGATGTGGTTTGGAGTGTGAGTTGGTCAATGACCGGAAATATTTTAGCCGTTACGGGTGGTGACAATAAAGTGACACTGTGGAAGGAAAATAACGAGAACCAATGGATGTGCATCAATGACGATGCCGCGGCTACAAATGCACAAACAAACGAGCAGCGCACGCTGTAAAAATAAATGGTAACCAAATGAAAAGTCTATGACAATATGTAAACTATGTTTCTTAATTTGCCAGCAGACAAAATATAAATATAAGACGTACATACATATAATAGCTAGAAATGTGTGCTGTTGAGAATAAAATTATAAAAGTATCTAAAGCATATTTATACAATATTTCCTTTATGCACTTTTTGTTTGTTCTTTCATATTGTCATAGACATTTCATAAACTTTTGAGTTGCTGTTAATTTGAAATTGATTAAATGGTTTAGAGATAAGAAATTAAGTCTTGTGCAGATTAGTCTCGTATTAATGTTCATGTTCTTCTATTTCCATATATATATATAACTAAATAGACATACATACATACATATGTTTACTTTCTATTACACTTGTCAGTTATTGTGAAGGCAGGATTGTCGTATTGTAATACAAAATAAACTAGCTAAAAAAAAGAAATTATGGCTTTATTTCGCCTCCTCTTTGAGAGTGGCTACAAATTATTTTATATTTCCTGTAGTTAGTTTGAAAATGATTAGGGAGATTGTACGAATTGCTAGTAAGTAAATATATTTCTTGTTCTCCCGCTCTATGTAACCGGATCGGACCCGGATTTTTATTCGGCCTGGGACTGTTATGTCAACTCGGCAGAATTCTGCCGCTACAAGAACGACAACAGAATATATTTGTTTCTTATTGGAAAATGCAATTTGCATTTACAAAACCGAAATGTCAATTATACGATTTTGTGAAATATTTTAAATGAGGGTCATCTCCATAATGGCGATATTTAGTAGGTAAGGTCATATTATAAATTAGAGCAGGATCCACAAAATTTATATTTTTTATGTTTTCCATACATTTGTGAATTTGTTTAAAATCAATTCATATACATATATTGGTTAAAAATTAGGATTGAGGTCTTTGAGTTTATAGTTCTCTAGATGGTTGAATTATTTAATTGTGTTGTAGTTTTAGTGATTATGAAAGTAATTTCAGGGAAATTGGTTATCATCTGAAGCCACAGAAGAAATAATCATTCGTAAGACGGTTCGAATCAATGCCAGTCCTTTCCATGAGAGTAATGGAATGAACTCGGATTTTTTTCGGGCCAAAGGCTATCACCTCGGCAGTATTCCTCAAAACTACTTGAAGGAACAACTCAATGCCAGCATATATTACTAAAATTTGGAGCAATTCTACTGCGTATGGAAAAAATATGGAACTATGTTGCGCTAATGGAGTATGTGAATGCTCCAAAGAGATTTGCTCTTCCTAGCATGTTTTAAATATCACAATTGCATATATTACAATCACTGATAATTTTGGAAATTTTGATTTCGGTTGAGGATCATCCAATACGACATTTTCTTTAGAGGGGGTGGACTAGCTTTCAGAGATTCGATTGTTTATCGAATGCCTCGATTTCTCTTTACATTGTATATGATCATATAGCAGCTTCATAACTTTCCATTTAACATAGAAATCAAGCAGCAAACGAAGCTTGGTGCAATTTCCATATTAGTCGCCCTTACTTACAAGGAGAAAATAATTTTAACCCAAAGAAGTGCCAATAAAGTTCAAAGCGCAGCTTATTAGAAACTCTCCCGGTTGTGCGACGAACTCTAAATATATTCGTAACAATGAAGTTTGCCTTGAAGTTTGGAACAGCCAAAAAGAAACATTGAAGACCTAATAAAGTAAAAGTATATGTAGAATATGTCTGTCTGTGTTTCTCACCGTCCATCCATGTATACCAAAACAATCAAATTTTTTCTTACAGTTTCAACCCGTCGACTCGTTCCTGACTATGTCAATATCGTCTAATATCTTATAGAGTTCATCGTTCCATCGATTGCGGTATTCGCCGTAGCCAATGCGCAAAGGACCATATCATTATCGCAGAACCTTTCTCTCGAAAACTCGTAGCGTTGACTAATCAGATGTTGTCATCATCTATGCCTCTGCACCATATATCAGGACGGGAATTTTGAGTAACTTGTGGAAATCAGTCTTTGTTCGCCGAGAGAGGACTTTACTTCTCAATTGCCTGCTCATTCCGAAGTAGCACCTGTTGGGAAGAGTCATTATGCGTTGGATTTCGACGAAATTATTTACGACGGAGTCATGACAGTCAGCAGTCACATGGAAACCAAGTCGTGAGTGCAAATACTGTTTGTTTGATAGTGGGAAATATTTCTCCTTGCCTTCGTTCACCACCAGACCCGTTTTGCTTCTTTGTCCAACCTGAAGAAAGTAGAACTAACGACGCGGTTGCTATGGCCAATGATATTGATATCATTGATGTAAGCCAGCGGTTGTACACTCTTTTAGAAGATTGTACTTTCTGTATTCAGCTCTGCAGCTCCATTTATATTATCCAGCAGTAGATTGAAGAAGTCGCAGGATATGGAGTCGTCTTGTCTGAAACCACCTTTGGTATCGAACGGCTCGAAGAGGTCTTTCCCGTGCTGACGGAGCTTTTGATGTTGCTCAACGTCAGTTTACACAGCCGTTTTGCGGGTATACCAAATTCAGACATAGCGGCTTAAAGGCAGCTCCTTTTCGTGCTGCCAAAAGCCGCTTTAAAATCGACGTAAAGAATCGATTTTTCTTTTCATGGGTTTTTTCTAAGATTTAGCACATGGTGAATATTTGGTCAGTAGTTGATTTTTCAGGCCTAAAGCTACGCTGATGAGGTCCAATCAATTTGTTGAAGGTGGGCTTTAATCTTTCACACAGTACGCTCGATAGAACCTTATATGCGATGTTGAACGGTAGTTGTCGCAGATTGTGGGGTCTCCTTTTTGTGCATTGTACAGAACACACTTAGAGTTCAATCGTCAGGCATGCTTTCGGCTTTATTAGTTCTTGTTGCCATATTTGAATAGCTTGGCGGGCAAACCAACGGCCCCCGCCGCTTTGTCGTTTTTCAGCCGGTTTGTTCAGTAAAATTATAATAAAGATTTAAAACTAAAGGAGAGCAAGTGTTACAAAATCATTGATAGTTTCATGAACTGTGAGCGTAAGTACAACCAAAATCGATCTTATATCTAGGGCAACAAAACCAGTATTAACCGATGTTATTTACCTAAGCCTATGTAACATAAATAAAAAGAATGCATACTAAATATGTCCACCCAAGCCACTTTTGATATGTCCACAGCCGTCAACACTGTATAAAAATTCATATAACCTAGTTTTTAAACACACCAATTTTTTTCCACCGCTCACTTGAGTTTACATGCAGCCACGGGCGCCTCCAAATTAATTGGCGTAAATTTAAATTCATTAATAATTTGCACAATGTTACTTATACGCCTAGTGGTACATTTGTTACCAACGTTTCAGCTGGCTATTTTCTTTGCGTCCACGTTTGTATAATATGTATGTGGGTGTGTATGCATGGCAGTATGGCAGTATATATATTTAAGCGTTGAAGAACCGATTAAAGCAGAAACTCTGACTTGGCACAAAGTTCACTATAGTCAAAGGCATTAGCACATTCCAACGCCACCGCAAACAGTGAGCGACAACAGCAACAAAATTTTTTTTTTGTTATTACTAATAGACACTCATGTGGCATACATTGAGTCTAAGTTGTATTATGCCTACCTATAAATTGATAAAATATTCGCTATGCAAAAATTTCGCACACCACTGTAAAGTGTGTGCGGTGAACGTTTGAACGTTTCACGCAATTTGGCGCATTCAGGTAAACTCACTTGGACACTCATTAACCTCACTTTATATGCACAATTCATTTTTGTATATACTAACGGCGACATGCCAACGACGCGACATATAACTGTACATAGATTTTTATGTAGTAAAGCATATCAAAGTTGCGAAAAGTTCCAAAGTCTTGTAGTCGATATCAACTTAGCTTGCAGATCAATGCCACCACCAACGTCACCACTGTACTTGGACTCACTCATACAGGCGAATATATGTATACACATACACATATGTACATATACATCCGAAGCACTAGGTTTATAATTTAAGGTGACTTGATTTTATGATTGGTTTGCCATATTTCACTGGTGTTGAGAGTGCAAGTCAGGGTATGCTTTTATGTTTGAAGGATTAGGCACAATCTCGACACTTAAGGCTGCGGTCAAGCACCCTCAGCTTTGCGGGCAAAACATATGCAAATTGCAGTCGGTGCTTTTTGGCATTGCTGAATCATATGGAACTTCAACAAATGCTATGCTATGTATCCAAATAACGTGTCAAAAAGACATCTTTACTGTTTCAATAGAAGCCAAAAGTTTCCTTCAATAAATCGATTCTTTCGTTAGCTGTATGGCAGGTCGTCCATTATCAACATCAGTGATTTCAAGCGCGGAAAGGTCATTTAACATCTATGTTGTTGATGTAGCGGTAGAATTCTCCAAAGTTGACAGTTCTTGACCGGACAAAAAATCTGTTCTGGTTACGTAAACCGGATAGTCGTGGGAACGGATCTATTTTCTACCATCTATAGCAATGCCTTTAACGTTTTGGTCCACATAACTTTTTGAAAAATGTGAACTTATGATTGCCTTTGACTATAGAGCACGCCAAACAGTAACGTCTTAAGAATGTAACGGCATCTCAAGAGTTTCTTATGGACTATCATAACTTCAAATGCGTCAACTTTGTTTATCAACGCACCCATTAAACCAAAATTGTGATTCAGCGCTGAAGAAAATTGTCTTTAGAAAATAGAAATCGGTGTCAATCTCGTTTTGGACATATTAAACGAACATGCGACGCACTTGGTAGTCGTTTGGCTGAAATTCCTGCACGAGTCGTATTTCCTAAGCCGGCAAACCAAGATCCTCTCGCAAAATCTTCCATAAAGTGCATGAACAAAGCTTTATTTGTTGTGCGCGATGGCGGATGGACTCATGCGGATATGCTTCGATATTCTGCTTCATGGCGTCTTCGGTGGATGGTGTACGGGATATCTGAAGATGAGCAATATCCACTGGAGTAAACATGATTACTAATCGATCTATGGTTGCTCGAATTACCGAATCTGCTTAGGGATTTTTCATCTTCTTTGTGGGCGTAGACACGGATTACAAGGATATAGACTACTTTAAAACAGCGCGACAGTTCTTTCTTTTCGCACTTTGGCGCCAATTGGAGATTGCTAACGCAGCCAGGTCCTTCTCCACCTGATCATTCCAACGGAATAAAGGTTTTCCTCCGCCGGCGGGTACTGCGTCGAATTCTCTAGCAGTTGAAGTATTTTCTTTCATTAGGACGACATGACCCAGCCTCGAAATCCAACGCAGAATAACTTTTACCAACAAGTGCTACTTCGGACGGAGTAGGCTATCAAGAAGTAAAGTTCTCTCTCGACATACAACGACCAAACTCTGCGAGACATGCATATGGTGTTTTTCAGAGAAAGGATTTCAGAGAAAGGATTTTGATGGAACGATGATCTGTATGAGACATACGACGGCATTAACATAGTTCAACGAATTAAGATACGGCGGTTACGCTGACTAGGACATCTCGTCCGAATGGATGGAAACCCTCCAGCTGTGAGAGTATTCAACGCCGTACCCACCGAGGAAAGCAGAGGAAGAGGAAGACTTTCACACCTTTGGAAAGACTACACCTGGAAACTACAATTGGCGCCTAACAGCGAAAATGAAGAACGATTGGTGCGCTGTGGCAAACTCGGTTTTAACCGCGTAAGCGGTGTCTACGTCAATAAAGAAGAAGTTCTCAGTGTAGAGAAGTAATTAGACCTTGTCTATCTTACAGCTAGGTTTTTGAGAAACTACGCTGCTATACGTAATTCGAAGTAGTTAGGCACCAAATTTAACCCGTGAAAATAAAGCAAATCCTGGGAAAACTGACTGTAATCTCTACTTCAGTCACTCTTCTAATGGACAAACCCGAGTTATAGAAGCGTTGAATGGCATTTATTCATTTCGCAGCTATCTTACTGAAATTCTTTCACGTCACAAGTAACTAGCAATAATTGAACGATTCTTTATTGTAATAAAACCGGCGGAAATGTGAGCACTCCATAGCTCATCTCTCAAATAGAAAATAAAAATGGGTTAGAAATAAGCACGAACACTATGTAATTACCATTACGCAGACCAACCACGGGCATTCTGCTTTACTTTGATAAAAATAATAAAATCTAATATTAAGTAGACAAGCTAGAAAATCATGCACACCTGCAAAGCACACAGCGGTAATTGTCGAGTGAGCTGAGGGAAAGCAAAAATACTTGCGAAATCAAAATTAATGGTGGGTGCGAGCCCAATTCTTCAAAGAGTTTGTGTTGATGACGCAATGGATTGCGTGCAACCAAGTCGTCATCAATTTAATGGAATGCTCCCACAACTCACGTAACATAAAGAATCAAAGAGGTAAATAAATAAACCTACCATAAAGAAGACAAAGAAAAAATAGCAACAGTGAAATTCAACGAAAAATCATGTTACTCGTATATATTTTCGAAATTATGGCAAAAGCGCTCAAACAATTCGGCGACCAAACGAACAAGCACTTTTTCGCCGAACACGCTGAATGGGGCAAGGCTTAACACCTCGAGCGTGAAGGCGTTGCGCCGTGTGGCAGTGGTAACATTTCAGTTTTATGCACTCGACCGAACTCACCCACCGAAGTTGGCGCAAACTATTTTAACTTTTTGCCACACAAAGCAGAAAGCCAACACGTAATCAGTGAATCAGTTTAATCGGCAAAGGAATTTACTATATTTCGTTTTTTTTTTTTTTTTTTTCAATTTTTGTTACTTCATTTTTTGATTACGACGCCACCGCTGTGAGCGCCGGTAATTTGCGAGTGGTACGTTACTTCGCAGTGTGAGTCCTTCTAAGATTCACAAAGTACTCGAAAAACACTTATTATACATGAATTCATTTACACGAAATACCATATATCTAAGTAGGTATACCAAAAAGGTAGGGCACAATGAGATTGATGGAGAATTATTAGCTCTTTATTTAGGTAATGGCTATTCTTGTAAGATTGAGATTCTCAATAACAAAGCATACTCCTATGAGGATCTATCAGTGTTCTAACTTCGGAAAATTTTGAGTTTTAATATTTAATACCTTCAAAGAGATGTCTCTTAGCTGGACAGCTAGATCAGAAAAACTTGAGTTCTGTCTTCGGAAGTTTGAGGCGACTCGCCTTATGATTGGATGATTTGTAGCCAAGAGTTAAATTCGGTTGTATTCGAACGGAGCCCTTCCAACACCGGGACGTCTTGGGAAGTAACGGTGACTTTACCGTGTCAAAGGTGAACCGGCGCGTCAGACTCTTGTGTTCCCCATATAAAGAGTACAGAGGTTCGCTGATGGTTATAAGAACCAGATGACCAACCAAACACAAAAATCAACAACAACCAAACCAACTGACTGCAACGTGCTCTCCTGTAGTGACATTCAAAAGAAGACGTCCACTGCGGCTATTACAGGTGTCGTGAACCCCACAACAACAACCGTCTATGCAGAATCAACTGCACGGAGGCGGGCGACTTCAAGAAAGTCATAACCGGGGGTGAGCGAAAAAGGAATTGGAAAGGGAAACGATGATGACGCAACAACTTGATAACGTAGGACTACCCTTTCATCCTCCAATTACGATATACCGCAGGAAAAGGCAGATTTACCGAACGAAGAAAAAGCAAACCAAAACGTGAATTTTAGTCACAGATTTTCAAAGTATACTCAATTTACGATGAAACACTTCATCAGCCTTCTAAACGACAAAATACTAAGCTACTAGCTTAAAAGAACTTGATCTCGTGAAATTGATAAAATACACCCATCTACTCTTAAGTAACAAGCAGGGTATTCCAGAAACCGCAGCGACTATTATGTAATCTGTTTGCTGAAAAATCTGTTTGCTGCTCTGTCAAAAGCCAGAGGTGGATTTCTTCACAGTCGATCTCCGTGAAAATTCTGCAATTGACCTGATTTTTGTACGTCAAAATCGTCTTTTTTGGCGTGCCCGTTTATTCGAACTTAAGTATGTCTGAGAGGTCTTATCGAGCGTAGTATGTGAAATACTGAAGCTCACCGTCAACAAACTAATTGGACTTATCAGCACGGCTTCAGGATTGGAAAATCAACAACTGACCAGATATTCAATATGCGCCGAATGTTGGAACGATACCGACAGGATCGTTAAGAACCTCTCCGAGTCGTTCGATACCAAAAAACAATAGTCGCATTCGCGACTTGGCTCACACTGCACTGATAGTCGATGATAGTCTATGATAGTCGACTTCGAAGTCGTCGTAGATAATTTCGTCTATCTTGAAAGCAGCATTAACACCAACAGCAACGTAAGTCTCGAAATCCAATGCAGAATAACTCGTGTTAACAAGTGCTACTTTGGCTACTCAGTCCACTTGACTTCACTTCTCAATCTACGAACAAAGACCAAATTCTACAAGTCACTCATTATCCCCATTCGGCATGGACAAAGACAACATCTGATGATTCGCGGTAACGGGTTTTCGAGATACTACATTCGATGGAACGGTGAGCTGTACGAGATAAACATATGACGACATTGACATAGTTCAGCGAATTAAAAGACAACGGCTACCTGACTAGGTCATGTCGTCCGAATGGATGAAAACACTACAGCTCTGAGAGTATTCGACGCACTACCCGCCAGGAGAAGCAGGGGAAGACCTTTATTCAGTTGGAAAGATCAGCTGAAGAAGGACCTGTTTGCACTTATAATCTTCAATTGGTGCCACACAGCAAAAAGGAAGAACGACTGAAGCCCTGATGTAAAATCGGCTATAACCGCGTAAGCGTTGTCTACGGTAAAAAAGAAGTAGAAGAATATATTGATAACAGAGGCTTATTATTTATTGCAACCCTTCCATTATTTTAACTTCAAATAGACGAGAAAGTACAGATTAGTAAAATACAGTATTTATTGTTAGTTATTCTCATGAACTTTCGACCTTTAAAAATTCGAAAATAATTCATACACGAGCACGCTTACGCCTCTCAATAATTTAAAGTAGTCAAAATCAAATTACCTAAGGAATTTTAAGAGCGCCCCATTCGGCTGAACAGTGAGGGGTACGAAGTAAGTTTATAATGTGCAAAAGCTGAAAAAACGAAGTTTACCCAACACGATAGCACACTCATGTACGACCATGTTATTTCTTTGTCGAATGCAATTCAAGGGCGGTAGTAAAACCGGAAAAGAAGGGAAATGCACTTGAACCACTTTGACCAAATGATAAATTAAAAACTGACGACGTTTGCCATTGGGCGAAAGGTTAATTTCGTGGCAAATGCATTTAACCGCAACACACACACACGCTCGAATGTTTGCATATATTATATGAGTATTTGATTCTTTGATTCTTGAGAGTGTATTGCTCTTGCGTGAAAACAACAATACGTTTTTTCTAACGGAACTTTTGGTACTTACATATCTGTTGTATGTATGTACGTTTATATGTCGGCGTCTCTGACAATATGCTCTGCTGCATGTTTTAATAACGGTCGGCGTGCAACATGCATGGATTAGTGGCCAATTGCGAACGTATACGGATATGAATGGCGTCAAATTGTAGGGTGTGAACGTGCCGCCTTAGTATGCACTTGCCGCTGTAGGTGTGTTTGTGGGAAGCCATTAGACGCTCATAAGTGCGTTGATGCTTTATCAAAGGTAAATTACCGAAATCAATCAAAAATGGAATTTTGTCTTTACCGCAATCTATTGCGTAATAGTTTTCGGATTTTTTCTGAATATGACGTATTTTTAACCATCAAAGCTATAACCGCTAAATCACGTCTTGTTCCGAATGAGTACCGAAAGCAATGAAGGCAGTCGACGATACAAGAAGTTATTACGGAGTGCAAAGTAAGAACTTCAAACTGGAGTTAAGAGGATACTTATTTAAAAAAAGCAACGTTACAATGTGTAGAAAGAAAATAATGGGATTCTGCACTCTAAAATGCATTGACTTTCACCTTTTTCGTTAGTTGCAGCGTCAAATCTAATTTATAAGCAGAGTGAGGATCGTAAAAGTATAAAAATTAACCGGCTATTTATTTGTAGTGTTAGTGGTTGAAGAGGGAAGCGGGACGCTATTGCAGACAAAAAAGAAAGAAGCCGAAATTTGTGAGCACGTAGAGCTTGACAAGCCGGCCGACAGGGGTAACGCGTGAAAATTCTACGAAAAAATGCTAACAGAAGGCTTCAAAACCGGTGAAACCGATTCCCCAATTGATGGCGAGAGAGCAGACGTTCCACTGCCCGACCATGAAGACGTTCGAATAGTAATTACCCGTCTGAAGAGCAACAAACCGGCAGGGGCCATTGGATTGCCGACCGAGCCCAACGATTGGAATTTAAGTGTGCACTGTGTAGGCGAGACCCCACAACCTGCGCCAACTACCATGAGATAAGTCTCCCAAATATCGCATATTAGGACCTTAGAACGTACTGTGTGAAAGACTTAAGCCCACGCTCAACAAACTGATTGAACGTTATCATTGTAGCCTCAAGCCTCGAAGCCGTTGAGTAATACCAAAAGCTCTGTCAAGATCGGGAAGGATCTCTCCGAGCCGTTCGATACAAAACGAGGTTTCAGGCAAGGCGACTCCCTTTCGTGTGACTTTTGCACCCTAATTCTGGAGAAAATAATTCGAGCTGCAGCACAAATTCTACAAGAGCGTACAGTTGCTGTCGCACGCAGATAACATTGATATCAATGCCTTCAATAACAGCGCCGTTAGTTCTGCTTTCTCCAGACTGAATAAGCAAATGAGTCTAAGTTTCTTACATAAAGGCAGAAGGAAATGCTTGGGCCTCCTCCTCTATCTCTGAAGGTACTTATTAAAGCGCATTACCCTATGTGTCAGCAGACAGCGACAACAGAGATTCAACCAGAACCACTGCCAAACCCATCTCAATACCTGAGCCTGATAGTAGACAAAAGGAAAATTAAATACGCCATAAATAGTCTCTTACCATTTAAAGCGACAGGTCCAGACGGGATTATGCCCATAATCCTACAAAAGCTGGAAGAACCAGCAGCTTAAAGGCTACAAAGCGAGCATTCAACGTCTTACACCCCAAGAAGTTGGAAACGAATTAAAGTGGTGCTCCTACCAAAACCAGACAAAATAACGCATGATAATGCTAAGGATTTAAGATCTATAAGCCGCATTTCCTTATCCCTTTTATCTGGCATATGGTGGCGTAGATGACACGATGTGAATATGGATACAATCGATTCTTAAGAATATCAAGATTATAGCACCAAACGGCGCTGCAACACAAAGAAGTTATGTGAGCAGAGGGGCGCCTCAAGGTAGGGTTCTCTCGCCGCTTCTATGAGTTCCAGCACTGAACGAAATATTACTCCAACTAAACGGTGGAGGGGTGAAAACAGTAGCACATGCAGATGATATAGTGTTGTTGGTATCAGGCATGTTTCCTTCAACAGTCAGTGAAATTATGGAAAGAGCACTACGCAGGTTACACCTATGGGCTAACAACAATGCACTAGGTGTTAACCCTAATGAAACAGAACTGGTGTTATTCACAAGCAAAACCAACTTCCCCCAGTTTCAACTTCCCGTACTATATGGTACAACACTCTTTCTACCCTCCAGCTAATTACTTGGTGGTGGAGCTTGAAACCAAACTGTCCTGGAAAATAAATACAGAAAAAAGAATAAATAAAGCATATACGGCCTACTACATTTGCAAGAGAATCGCCAGCAAGAATTGCGGCCTTAAAGTAAATGTATACGGCTGTCATAAGACCCATACTTACAAATGGAGTACTGGGATGGGGGTTAGCACTAAAGGAACAATACAACATCAGCAATTTAAATGGAGAACAAAGAGCAGCATGTGCAGGTGCTAGCTGTATGTTCTGCAATAAGAATAAAAGAATTGGGCTGTTGGAATCAAAAGAACTATGAACATAATGATATCCTAAACCAACTCAGTGCAAACGTTAATAAATCAGACTATTGGATAACTACGAAAAGATACATAAAGCAACAACATACACAGATAGTTACGCGCCCATGACTGATTCCAGCATAGCCCTTAACTGTAAAAAGGCACTGAACTCACTAAAAGGCAAGCTCCACTTAGACTTGATCTGGGTTTCCCGGCCACAGGAACATTTTCGGCAAACGAAAGTTCGAAAAGGCAGGAGCTTTCCTAAACGAATCCGAGGAGGAGCGGATACTAGCCCGCTGGGATCGATCAGGAGAGTGCTCAACATACAATTTCAACAATTAGCCAATAATAGATGGAAAAATATTACATTATGAAATACAAGTAAAAAGATATGGCCATTGTATAATAAGAAAAGAACTAAGAACTTATTAAATAGGCCCAAGAACAGTATCTACATACTAACTGCTACTATAACAGGGTATTGTCCATTTGGACCACATGTCAAGGCTTAGAGGTAGTAGAGAGTAAGTCAACAATTTTTCACTTTCTCTGTAAATGCCCAGCCCTATCGCAGATCCGACACCGCACACTTGGAATCCAACAAGCACCATACCTTTAATGGGTGTCTACAAAAAGCATATCGGACATTAGTAGCTTGATCAAAACCACAAAATGGTTTAAAAGAGAAGGTGAAACGTGCTAGCATTAACAAAAAATGTGTACGACTAGTGCACTAAAATGGTACACTTAGTGCTATTGAGCCCGAAATATTATACACCACGGCTGAACTCCTACCTACAGAGTGGCTGATGAAGCCGCTACCAAAAAAAAAAAAAAAAAATTAAATAACTTTTTTTCTATTTAATGAATCTGGTTAATTTTTATTTTTTTTATTTTGCAGATTGACTTTTACATTTAACAAAAATGGATAACTGGGACACTGAAACAAGAATTTGGATTTTCCGCCGCTATCACGCACTGGAGTCCGCAGTTTCGGTTCAAAGAGAGTATAGGCGCACGTTTGGCGGCGATCCTACGAGCAGATCTACCATAATGAGACTTGTAAGCAATTTTGTCGAGCATGGGACAGTCAACAGAAGACCTTACCATCGAAACCCTTCAGTTCGAACGGAGGAAACAATCGCTGCTGTAGCTGCTGCCATACAAAACAATCCACGTGTTTCAACAAGAAGCTTATCTGCTCAAATGGGTGTAAGCWGACAGTCATTACAGTCAATTATGCACAAAGATTTGGACTTATTYCCATATAAAATTCAAATGGCCAACAAACTGAACGCTGTAGACTTGCCGATTCGCTTGGAATTTTGCCAGAAGATGCTTCAAATGGTGGAAGAGGATGGAAACATGTTGAACTGTTGCATCCACTTCGTGTCACAGTGTGGTGTGCAGTTTCATCACGCTGCCTTGTCGGGCACTACTTCTTCGAAGAAAACGGTCACACCGTTACGGTTACTGGAGAYCGTTACTTRAKCATGTTGAGAGAGTTTTTCTATCCAGAATTACGCCGAATGAGAATTTCTTTCAACTGTGTGTGGTTTCAGCAAGATGGTGCAGCTCCCCACATAGCCCAACCTGTTATGAYAGAATTGCGACGAAAATTTCCCAATAAGCCGATATCCAGAAACTCCACATTCCGTTGGCCAYCCAGGTCGCCTGACCTTACTGCACCTGACWTTTTCTTGTGGGGTTATTGCAAACAGGAAGTCTACAAAACAAAACCAAAAAATTTGAATGAACTAAGGCAATGCATTCAAGAAACAATTGCGGCTATTCCTGCCTCAACTCTCCAAGCAGTAATGAACAACTTTTTGGTAAGATGCCGCACATGCATCAACGACCAGGGGGGGCCATTTAAATTCCATTATTTTTAAAACTAATTAAGCTATATTTAATAAAATTGAATGAGCTTTAACATGAATAAAAGAAAAATGAATTCCATACACTGAAAAAGAAATTATTTGAGTTTCTTAATGTAGCAAAATTCATCAGCCACCCTGTACCTACCTACCTAGTAGTGAACGACGGCAAGACGAAATATGTCCTGTCATCTAAAAAATAGGCGACGTACTCGCGACTTGGTTCCCACGTCACCCTTGACTATCATAACTTCGAAGTCGTAGATAATTTCGTCTATAGCAGATCAGATCAATAACTCAAAGACTAAAGGACTAAATCGCGTATATATGTACATACAAACGGATTTGGCTACTTGAACTCAGCTCGTCATGCAGATTATTTATATATACACTTTATCGAGTCCAACGTTTTCTTCTGGGTGTTACTTCGTGTTAAATATATTATGCCCTGTTTAGGTTACAAAAATATAAATAATACACAAAAAATTTCACAAGTCTTTAGAAAGCAGTTTACAGTTAAAGCACCCTCTCTTTGTGAATATAAATATTTAAGTTGAAAACGAAGCGAATACTTGGCAGCGCGAAGTAATTAATACTATGTTTATTTTGGCACGTGCACATTAACATATGTATGTATATAGTAGCAACACTACATTTAAGCATAAAATTGTACGCTTGCTAAAATATGCAAATAATATGCCGATTTTTTCGGCCGTCGCAGTCATTAATCACACAATGTTCAGGAACTCGACCCAGTTTGACAAATATTAACTTTAATTATACCAATCTGAAAGGATATATGCGATTGTTTTGCGACTTAAACAAAATCAAAGAAACAATATGCTAACTGTTGATGGATATAATTTTACTTAAGTGAGAAATTCTTATAATTTGGAATTTGAGGCAAATCGCATTTTTCGCGAACATTTTCGTGAGTTTCGAAAATAATTATTTTATTTTGCTGTATTTTATAACGGTAGCGGTGTGTGCTCGTGCGAAAGTGTGCAATGAACGTCGCAATCATTCTTCATTTACGCATTTTTCATGCCAACGCAAACACACACATATACTATATACATATAGTTGGTAATTAATATATATTTAAACAATATTTTTAGCACATTTTCGCCCCAAAAACGGTAATTAAATGTTGAGTAGACCTGTTTAATTGCAGACAACTCAAGCGTTAAGCCAGAAAACGAGCTTAGCGGCGGTTACTTATACGCCACGTTGGGCCACAAGCCAACAATCACACAACAATAACATACGTAACTGTGAAAATGTTAGCGTTGCAGTATGAGCCGATACGCTTTTCCATCTTAATTTAATTGCAGCTATGAACCAAAACACACACATACACAAAAACATATGTATGCACACACACACACACAACTGCCTATATATGCACATACACACATACTTTTCCTAGATATTTCCAAACTAATTCGGTTGACTCAATTTATATTTATTGTTAAATGGTGTGCGTACGAACAATTTGTTTTATGCAAATGCGTCCAGCACTGTGTCGATTCGGTCACATGACCATCGCGAATTCCGGCACCGAAAGTTTTTTTTTTTTTTTTTGCTATTAGTTTTCGTTGTATTCGGCAAGCCAATTGCGCACCATTACCATCAATAACGGTATTGCCACTACAATTGCCACCATCATTACCACTGCCATTAGCCACGCACGTACGTACACCTCACCAACCGCATCTGACCAACGCAGACATTGTCCTCACGTGAGCCACCCGAAATAGTTGCGATTAGTGTAAAAGTTTTGCCAACAATACACACAGACATCAAACTGTCGCTCATATACGCAAACTAAATATATGCGCCAACTAAATAAAATGTCTGTGATGAATGTGCACTGTCTGCGTTGCCAGGTGGCATTGTCCGTATGTGGCGGACAGTAATTTTTAGTTGTTTTCTCGCGACTAAAAATAACTTAAACGTTTTACAAGCGGCCATTTATAGCAGATTCTTTGGAAATTCCAACAGAGTTAGGCGCCTTCGTTGTCTGCTACTAAATTTTATTCTAAGCGGAAAGGAATTTACGATTCTTGAAGATTGAATTGTCAAATTTTCATTAGTAAATCTTCCAAACCCTGTGACACTTTTCTATTTTTTCATTTTCTCTGAAATAAAGTGATTTTAGGAAGGCATTCAATGAAGTTTATTGGATGGAGGTTGTAATTATTAAAACAGATTAAAACAAGAAAAAACGATCACTTTAATTGTACCGAAGCTATATTACTACTCATACGCACATAATTTTCCCTACAAGAACTTAGTTTTATTCCTCCTGCTTGTATGGCAGCCCCATCTGAACAATTTAATCGCAGTTTTCACTGCTTTCTTAGACAATAATTCGTGCCAAATTTCGTGAAAATATTATATCTCGTCAAATGAAAAATGTTTCCATACAAACACCTGCGCCCTACGGCCCAGATGTGGCCTCCGGACCCTGTTTTGTTTTCTTGCCTGAAAATACCGATGAAAGGCAAGCATTTTGAGATGACAGAGGGGATCCCAGCAGCATGCCCCTCGGCTCTCAAAGCTATTCCGGAGAATGCCTTTCATGACGCCGTTAATGCTTGGAAATCGTGCTGGCAGCGCTGCATCGACACAGAAGGAGCCTATTTAGATTTTTAAATAATTGTAATTTTTAAATTAAGTCAGTCCTATTACTTTCACTAAAAACCCTGTAGTAGTGCAATATAGTTATTTTCGATAAATGAGCAGCTTTTTGGCGAGAAAAGATCATTTGTAAAGTTTCAGAACGATATCTCAACAAATGAAGAACATTTTACGTATATACAGACGAGCGGACAGACAGAGACAAATGACTAAATCGATTCAGATTGTCACGCTGATCACTTGTATGGCCTCCCACGTGTCCTTTTTGTGTCACAAACTTTGTGGCAAGCACAACATATCTGATTTAGGATATCAACCGACCAGTGATTTGGAGAAAGTTTGATCTATAGAGCCTTACTATCTATCAAAACAACAAAACAAACGTCAAACCAACTTTTTAGTAGCGGTAGCGGATTAACAAATAATGGCAATAGTTCGGGCTACTTTTTGCCATGAAAAACATTCATACAAATGATTCATACATGATGATTTTACTATTCAACATAGATGGACTAGGACAATACAACGATTTCATCGATTTTCCAACTTATTTTATTTTTGTAGAACTTTTACTTTTTACTACATAATAACTTAACAACTTAATATAATTGATATACTATATTTTTACAATTATTAACTTTTTATCACAAGAAATCCAATTTGAAAGACTGCTGCGGCGAGCGGTATCGCAAATCGGAAGCCACACATGAGCAAATCGTTTCCCGTATCGAAATTTTTTAAGTAAACAAATTCATATATGTTTAATTATACGTATATACGCATAGTTTTCCTCCTCGCCCCAGGGTAGAGTCCATGCAGTAAAGATCTAATTACTTGTAGCAACACAATTGAATCTCTAATATAAGTACATACAGACGACCGAATGTCCAACAATTAATATTAAGCAAGCCGGAGGTGATCAGAGAACATTTTATTAATTACGCAAATTCTTTGCGTTAACCCATTAAATATAGCATATATTCTAAATCTAGAATGCAATCTACATATATAGTTTCGATATTGATTTGATGGAGTAGAAGAGAAACACAAAATTGTTTAAAAGTATCAGATGTGAGGTTGTGTCTATATTACATTAAATGATCTTTCCAATTTCAGGATTTTATGTGGTGGGATAAACGGGGATTTCCAAAACGAGTCGTTGCGGCAAATTTTTAATGTCATGATCTATTTTTTTTTTTTTTTTCAATGTATTCAGTAATGTTTACAATTTCATAACGGAAAGCAAGAACAACGTTACTACTCAATTTTATTATGAAAATCAACGTTCTTTACTCTTCTTCTTAACTCTGGGTCGAAGAAATTTCCAAAAATATTCATGAACAATTATTACATTCACCTAAATTGTCAGTTTGGTGTGGTTTTTGGTTTTGTGGAATCCTCTTCTTCTTCTTTCGAAGTGACGTTGATGGTACCATTACTGTTTATGGATGGCCCCATAGATCGATGATAACCAATTTTTTATGGCCACAATTAAAATAAGTTGATTTTGACTATATCTGGCTCTAACAAGTTGAGACTACGTGCCCAGAGCACGCGCAACACCCGAATTATTGCGAAAAAAGTTTGGAGATTTGATTATTTCAAGAAATTGTGACATTGAACGGCCTTCAAGAAGTTGTGATTTAAAACCATTTGACTACTTCTGGTGGGGTTATTTGAAGTCATTTGGTCTTTAGCATTAAGCCAGAGTCTTTTCAAGCTTTAGAAGTCAATATTGGAAGTGCCAATCATGACATACGACTTCATTTAATTGAAAAAGTACTCGAAAATTGGGTTCATCGAACTCGTTCCTGCAAAAGAAGTCGTTATATAGTTATTAGGCGAAATTTTAAACCGAATTTAGGGCTATTTTGGATTTTGAATGCTAAATCACAATTGGGGAACTTTGATTTGACTCAGACCGATCCATTAGAGCTGCAAACCGAATCGATAAACAATTTTTTCATACATTAGTACAACCATTTTTATTTTGTAGTGAAGTTTTATTTCCACATGTCAGTTAGTCTTTGGCAACTATTTGTTTACGATGCGAAGAGTTTACCCGCGATTTTTACCATGGAAAATTTTACAACGGCTTTGTTTCAAATTTTATGTTTCCAACGGAATCCAGACAACGAAATCATTGAAAATGTTGCAGAAGTATTTTGTAACACGAGTAGCTGAGTTAAAGAAAGCATTCAGTTAAGATGGTAAAGCCATCGAAAACATGACTCATGCCAGTCGTCCATCCACCTGTATTATAGAAAAAAATTAAAGTAACAGTGCTTGAAAAACGTCATGTTGACAACAACAAGATAGCAGAGGATCTCACCATCGTTCATAGATCGACTCTGCACATTTTGGTTAATATTTGGGATATGCGTAACTCTTACCAAAGACTAGAATCTTTTGCAAAAACGACGTTGAGTAGCGGACGCTTGTTAATACGGCTGTCGACCCTATATTCATTAAAGGGGTATTCTACGCTAGAATTTTGAAAAATTCAATTTTTTTCCTTCATATATTTAAAGTTTAGACCCTTAAGAACATACCCTCCAAAAGATTTTTAAAAATTAAAATTATTTTAAGAGCTACAGTTACTTTAGTGACGCAGTACCTGGTGCACTAATAAATTACTTAGACTGCCTGAAATTTGATTCACTTTTTTGAACGCGTTTTTCGCGAAACTACTTTTTTCCACACGGTACCGGCATTATCTCAAGTTCTATACAACCGATTTACTTGAAATTTTGTGTGAACCTTCTTTATATAATTATTTATTCTTTATCTTTATATAATCCTTAATCCTTTGTTTTTAATATTAAAAAAAAAATTCACGAATTTCAAAAAAAAGCGTAAAAAATTATTTTTATTTTCAGGCATTCGCCATTTTTCAGAAAAAATTCTTTTCGTGTTCCCTGAGGTAGGGACTATAACAGCATCCTTACTGATAAAGAATTTCTTTTGATTTTTTTTCAGACCACAAGGAGAGTAAGGATCAATTTCACCAGGATGCGCCATTTTTTTCACCTGTCAAAAATTAAGCGCAACCGAAAATACTAAAATCCACTTAAGGCTTTGAGGATGATCTCAGCCGAGGTTTATAGAAGTATATGGAATTTTTTTTCTGCCTTGGCTTGCTTGTCTTTGCTTAGGAACTTATTCTGACGGAAATAAAAAGATTTATATTAAAATACAACAAATTGCTTTTTTTTGTCATTGCCAGTTTAATATGTGCTCAGCTTCATCTGTTGGAGTTTTTGGTGGCAGAAAACAATTGCCCGCTTTTGTTCTCAAGAAATGTTCTACTTCGGGAATCTGCTTTAATAACTAACATAATTTAAAGAACGCCATGAATACTTCATACGAGTATACCAAATTTTATGTTGAAAATTGTCAGCATTGTCAGCAAATACATGATTATTGAACTATGTCAACAAACCCCAAAGTAATATAGGTACACATGTTTTGAACACCAGCAACAATGTTCAACTTCAAAAACCGCAATAGTTTCGAAATTACTATGATTAATGTCACATTGCCGACATTGGAAGGAAATCGCATCTAATTAGAGTAACTCCATGTAATTCGGACGAATTTTTACAACTAGAAATTTTAGTTAGTTTCGCTTGAGTATTTGCTTATATATATTAGTACATATACAAAATAATATGCACCTGTGTGTGTATGCAAATGGCGACTAAGGAAGCTTCCCAGCAGCAGAAAATATTAACTAGTCATACACGAGTGACCAAAAATTGTATATATGGGTAATGACATCCATATTTATTTGTGTATGTGTGTGTGACCAACATTCTGTCGAAGCGCGAGTGTAATAACCGTTAGGTGCAGAAGTGGCATTATGAGTATTTTTGGCAAAATAAATATGCACACCCGCACACACACATACACAAGTACCTATATGTAACTAAGTGGGCGTGCCCACTCGCTTCCTTCATTATAATTTTTTTCGTGTTTGTTGTTTTTTTATTTTTATTTTTTTGTTTTTTTTTTTTGGCATGTTGTGTCGTGTTTTGGTGTTGTAAAACATTCGCTTTAGACGATATTCGTGAATTTGCTCGCTGTTGGCAATTGTTACTTTTACTTTCAACAAAATTGTACCAAGATTTGCATGCAAACGCTACATGAGCACAAATAAATGCATATATTTACGACTTTATATGGTATGTATGTATGTATGAGTGTATATGTATTCAGGCACAGCTGCATAAGTGAAGTTAGTTGGCTATGGCTACAACTTAGCATAAACTGGAGTTTTGTTAGCCAAATCGCTCAACTGCTAAGGGCGCTGAGCCCGCTCTTTTGGGCCAAACATTATGGAGGCCACTTTCACCTTTCGCCTTCGCCTTCTGCCTTTCGTCATTGCCGACAACGTCGTCATCATCGTCCTCATCATCATCATTAACATGGGCGGCCAGCTCACTTGATTTCGGATTTTCGTAGACGCGCATGCAAATCGTTACCCAGTACGAGGACGAGGTCGTGTGGCATGAAGTTACGAATACATGGTAATCATGCGCCTAGGCGACACCAATACGAATCCAATCATTTTAACGTTGTACTGTTAATGGCAACAAATGAGCGCAGTAAAGCGGCTAGGTGTACAGGCAGACAAGAATCGTTTGTTAAATCTGTGAGTTTTGGAATACGTAATCAAAAATAAGCTTGAGAGGAACACTGTATTTGCCTACGTTATCTTAAGTTACATGGGTTTACTGGTTTCAAAAAATCAAATTTTTTTATTGTTCTATTAAATTCTACAACAATGCTAAAATATGATCCTAAATTTCAAATTGATCCAAGTAATGGTTTCGGAAATACAGCCTTGAGAACATGTGCGCTCGGGCTAGCTAGGCTAAGTGCCCCTTCTTTAAACGCGTTTTTCTCGAAACCGTGTTTTGGAGTCGGTTGACAAGATCTGCCGAAATTTTACAAAGGTCTTTGAGATACAAGTCTTAAAGACTTGAAGGATTTCCCTCAAGTCAAATTTAGAAAAAAGACTGCACCGTAGCTATTAAGAACTTTGATCGGTAATTTTTTATGGCAGCTGCGTATAGTATATGCTGTAGTGTCTCGATCTGAACTGTCTTCGATGGCCTATGCGAATTTTGTGACTATATCTCGTCAATTGAGAAAACTTTCCATACAAGCACTTTATTCCGATCCTTCAGTTTTCATTGCAGCTATATGTTATAGTGGTACGACATCGGCCGTTCCGTACAAACAGACATGGATATATCGACTCAGTTCATCAGACTGATCATTTATATATTTACACTATGGGGTATCTAACGTTTCCTTTGGATGTCACAAAAAATTGTTTTCTCATACTGATAAGCCGATATCTGAGAAGTTTCAGCTTGGAACGAAAATCTTTACTATTCAACAAGCTTAAGTGTTTCTTTTGACTTTTGACTTGACTTTTTGTCGTTGCTAATGCGCAAAAGACCATCAATTTTTCGAAGAACCTTTCTCTCAAAAATTCATAACGTCGACTCACCAGATGTTGTCATCGTTCAGGTTATGCACCAAATAGCAGGACTTGAATAATGAGTGACTTACGTTGTAAGTTCCAATTTGATCTTTGTTCATCAAGAGATGACTTTATTTATCAATTTCTTACTCAATCCGCTTGGTATCGAACATCTCGGAGAGGTTCTTTCTCATCCTGAAGGAGACCAAAAGGTTTTGCTCAACGTGAGTTTACACAGCCCTATTAGTTTTGCGGGAATACCAAATTCAGACACCGCGCCATAAAGGTAGCTCGTGCTGTCAAAATAAGCTTTAAAATCGACGAAAGACGTCGATCCTCTTTTCATCGGTATTTTCCAAGATTGGTATGGTGAATTTCTGCTCAGTTGTTCATTGGCCAGGTCTAAAGCCACACTAATAAGGTCCAATCATAAATATCCTACATTCCGACCAATATCGAATTATTGCATTAATGGACGCTTTTGGTGTAAGTTCATACCAAAATTCATTGATTCGCCAAACTGCTCTCGTACTTACACACTCTAACCTGTGATATACATAGGTAATAACAACAGAAAAATCAAAACAAAGATTGGTAGGCATACGAAAGTAAGTGAAAAAGTAAAAAAATGGCAAATCTTTCACTTTCTTGCGCTCAAATAATTTCTTATGAACACGATTTATAGCCGATTTACTCGCGCTACTGCCACCATACCACAGGAGGGAGTCATGCGCCGCACATGTGACCCCCTTTTGTCCCAACTACCTGTACATATACATACATACGTATTTGTTTACCAGTATTACGTATGAGTGTATTCCATGAAAATGTAAGAATGTAAATGTGTGTGCGCCTGGTTGTGAGGCACTACAATCCTCGCCTCGGTGCGTTGGTTGGCGTGTCAAGTACTGCACGGCGAGCAGAGACAGAGAGAGGCAGCGAGGTGGCGATAGTGAGGCAGTGAGGCGATAGGCTGCAAAAGCAAACCGAACTTAAACTTGGAGTTGACTGCAAAACTATTCACTTGCAATCAGAACGTTCAACCGACAAGAAGCAATTAAAATCGGGTTCTCAGCTAAGTTAAGCCAAAGCAAAAAAAGAAATATTTCAAATTCAACAGCTCTTTGAAACCAAAGTTAATGAAGAGTGTCTTGTAATAAAGTGCAAATCCACACATATTTTGATTATAATCAACAGTGTTGAGTGCAGTTTGCAAATATTGCGTAACTCGAGCTCGATGCTGGACTTGAGCGTCATTTGAACTTGAAAGTGGAAAAAGTTTTTGTGTTTTAAAGAAAAAAAATAAAAAAAATTTCAAACATCAAAACTCTAAAATTAATGTAAACATTTACAAAACAGTTTAATCTACACAAAAATAATTAAATAATAAAAAAAAAAAAAAATTATTTAACTGCGTCGCGCACTGGTGAAACTCCACTCACGCTCATACCCGATAAGCGCTACTCCGCTGACGCCTATTTTTCGCGCCCACAAAAGGCTCCACGACAACACAACGGAAGTGGTCGCTTATTAAGTGCGGCGTAACTAAAGAAACAGTAACAGAAATTTGTGTTATTTGCATAAAACTAAGCGACTTTATTCATACGCCTGTGTTCGCGCACTACTTAATAGAAGCCGAAAAAGAGCACAAACATTCTTTACATTGAACTAACTACCGATTTTTAGTTGAAGTTTGAATTTTAATAAAAAAAAAAACAAAAACTATCCGAAATGCAGCCTCTAAAACGGTTCACACAATGTGGCAGTCTAACCATGCTCTTTGGCGTCTTCATTATACTCTTCGGTGTCAGTTCGACTGCTTTGACAACTTTTGGCAAGACGAATAATGAAAAGCCAACGCCAACACCAATAAGTAAGTTTCAACATAAGAACATAATTTAATATAATATATAGAGTGGAAGAAGCCTGAATTAGAAGAATTATATACGAATCTACACATCTTTCCTCGTCATCGTAATTTAGTAATTTCTACAGTAGTGTCAAATAATAATAGTTTGGAAACAATTATATTAATGTTTTCAAACAATGTTCGATTGGCACAGTTATAGCAATTCTCAAATGGTCTATAACCTGGCTTCCCAGAGTGATAAGCACAATTATCCATTTACTATTATATATCCATTTCAGCTCTCTATAATATTACTTCAATCTGTAAAACTCTTGAAAATATAAAATAATCTGAAATATACATAAACATTTATCGAAACATAAACAAAAAGGAGCTTACTCGTATAAGTATGTAAACACTCCTCGTCAATAGGTTAGACACACCCATAATTGTATTTAGTTGCATTGGGGTGTTAAATTTTTATTAATTCTATTAAATAAATGTTGATATGCAAAAGCCTTGGTTATTATTCAATACTTCTGTTTTCAAACATTTTCTTAAGCATACTTAATATAATTCATTTTTTAGAATTCATTTTAAACTTAAGCTTATTTTTAGTGATTGTAGACATTATTAGAATAAATATTAGAATAAATTAAAACAAAATACAAATATTCTAGTGTATGCAGTTTAGTGAAAACTCGCCCGAAGAAAGTTTAATTGAAGCAATCGATATATCTTTACTAATATATTGCTTGCGTCCTTCATTAATTATAATTAACTGCAAATATTTTTAATTAAGATTGATTGGCTACATGGATTTCCTCGGATAAAACATTGCATTTTTTTAAGAATTTTTTTCTCATAAAAAATTAAATATTGTATTAGAATTTTTATTATTACAAACATGCACCACACGGTGGACTAGTTCTAAAGAAATCTTGCCAACCGACTTCAAAAACACAGTTTCGAGAAAAAACGCGTTTGAAGATGGCGCACTTAGTCTAGCTAGGCTGGAGCGCAGAAGACCTCACGGCAGTATCTTCGAAACTATTACTCGGATCAACTTGAAAGTTTATGACAATATTCTACAGCTATTATAGAATTTAATAAGAGAATAAAATATTCGATTTTTTGAAACCCCTTAAGAACCAGAAAATATGGTGATAAAAGCATGATACAAGGTGCGTTCCAAGGTAAACAACAAACCAGATCAAAATGCGATAAATCGATATTTTGGAAATGTTCAATTTTATCTCCATGAATTTCAATGATGTTTTCGGCTAATTTTTGATGATGCTCAGTTTCGATGGAATTTCCGGTGATCATGGATTTTGATTGGCCCACATGTTGATCGTCATTTATTTCCTCACTAACAACTTTGAAAACGTTGAAACCACTCGTTGTAGCACTCTGCTACGAGATAGGAAATTATCGCCATAAACTTGTTTCATCAATTGTAACATTTCCGAAAAAGTTTTAGCAATTTTAAAGGAAAATTTAATGTTGACTCTTTATTTGAAGCTCATTTTCGCACCGATAACACAATTATACTGACGCTTAGAACGCAAGATCTTCACTTCCCATTCATGAAATGTCATGAAATTCTTACTGAACAATCGATACAGATAGCAGATTCCAATGCAAATTTAACATATAAATGGCGCCACCACGGGACGCTAGATTCTTGTTTCCATTGGATCGCACCTTGTGTTAACATTTGGACTCGAAATAATTTACTTAACTACAGTTATGAATCAGTACATTATTTGTTGAAAAGATCAACCCATGAGATCGATCCAAGTTTAATAATATTAGTATTTCGGCTAACTAAAAAGTTTAATAATTTAAAAAGTTACATCATACTGGAGGTAATGCACATATTTTTTATGAAGATATATCATTATTTGTTGAAAATATGCGAGAAAATTATGGAACAACAATCCAAGTTGTTATTTGAAAAATTGACCTTCTCAAACATCGTTAGCTTTCTCATTGTTTATCTTATCAGGCGTAAAATAAGCACGTTTTAAACCGTCGTTATGTGACGATTACATTAGATTAGATTGATAGATGAGGAATGTATCGTGACCTTAGGTCTATTGTGCCCTCTCCTAAGTCACATAGACTCAATTAGCCCCAGCAACGATACTTAGAAGACTTAATAAGTCTTTTTACAAAATTCGTTTTGGTGATTGTCGGCACCGAACATTTATGTAATACCTTTTTCCACAAAACATTGAAAACATTTTCTTATAATGATGACCTATCGGTAGGCTAGGTTAAGTTACGTTATACTGACCGGTTGTCATGCCATACAAAGACCTTCTGGTCCTTAGTGATGTCATATGGAGGTTCAGTTTAGTTTGAGGTGAAGTATTCGTAATAAAGGATACTTTTTGCAAACTTTTAGAGCGACTTTATCTCTAAGTTTGATATTTTGCCTAGTCACTTGAACTCCGAAGCTCTTTGATACTTAAGACGTGTTCTAAGTAAGCTGGGCAAAGGTGTAGTAGGCGTTTCAACGTCTATTTCATTCCAACTTTTCCTGCATGTATCGTCGGTACTTATGCACATCCGGCGCGCATATGATCCTAGCAGGTTGTAACCTGTCAAGAGGCCAACATCTGTCCGGCAGCCGATACTACGTGAGTAAAAACCATGTAAGTTTTTCTAAGGTACTTTTGGCGATCTTTCAAGGAGTTAACGCATTCCATCTCGCCTGATCCGCTAGTCCTTTCCCGGAATTCCTTTGTGGCCTGGAAATCAGTGTACTATATATGCAGCCACTTCCAGCAGCCGCTATTTCTACTGCCTTCATGCTTCTAAACACATTATCTAACGTAATGCGATCTGAGATTATTGTCTTAATTTCCGTCTGGCTATCGAAGAATATATTTATATATTTCCTGCATGTTAGCTATCTCGCCGCCTTTCCCAACTGCAAGAATTTCCGCCAAGAAAAAGCCCATTGGTTGATGCGATGTGAGGGAAGTGGCGCCGTCTTGTTGAAACCAAATGTTGCCAACATCACGACCTGCAATTTCAGGAATCAAACAGTCGGTTATCCCATTTGACGGTTACGTTCTCATCGGTATCATTTTTGAAGAAATATGGACAAGTGATTTCACCAGTCCACAAACCTTTGTGTTTACAGCTCTTGAATCTCTTAATGTTGCTATTTGTCCCAAACGCTTGCTTATTTACATACCGTTTGAGACACAAATGCCAAAAACTTGGCTCGGAAACGTCGGATCTTCTTGGAACATATCAGGAGACCATAAAGCGAAGCGATGTCACTTGGGAAGGTCGAGCGGCTTCAGTTATTGTACAAGCTGTATTTTGTATGCTTTTGATTTAAAATTTCGACGTAAAATGCGGCAAGTCGTCCCACTAGTCAGTCCGAGTTGCTGCGAACGGAGCCGAATCGATTCTACACGGTCTTCGTGTACACTCTAAGCTCGGCTGCTTTATTTTCTTCACTGCGTATTGAAAGTGGTCTATTACGCTCATTCTTTCTCAGTATACATTTTTATACTTTAATTTGTCAGCATGTTGAATATGGAAACTTTTTCATAAAAATAAAAATTATCAAATACATTTTTCTTTCTTAATTAACTGTTGGAAAAGATGTGAAACTTGAACAAAAATATTATTACAATTCCCGCTCGATATTTATCTAATATACATATATTGTAGGATTTGTTCTATTACAAAGCAATTCCTTTCAAATGTATTATATATGTTTTCAAAATTAGCATTGTTATTAATAATAACTTGACATCAGTGTATCAGCCTTGAACAATCGCTAATATAAGTAAAGTTTGTCGTTTTGACACATGTCAAACGTAGTTAATAGTTAAATTAAGTAGATACCATAAACGAATGTCAAGAACCTAATAGATTTAAAGATTAAAGATAATTACTTCTAAATCCTCTAGTAGTAATGTTAACTATTAGTCAGATTTTTCTGGCGACCTTAATAATCAGCTATGTGCATGTGTGTGTAAATGTAGATCCATTAATAATTTCATAATAATTGCAGTCGCCTTCAATTTGCTTTTTCAATAATTTGTCAAAAGATTTATTTCAATGCAAGCGTATCTATGTGTGTGTGGGGTATATGCTTAATATTTTCCATGACAAAATATTCATTAACTTTTGTCAGAATTTTTTTCTTGTCTGCAAACACACATATGTACATATATACAAGCCGTTTAGTTAGACAAATCAAATAAGTGTGCAGGTGTCTGAATAATTTCTGCCGATTCGCAAGCGTTGTAAGCGCATTAACAGTTATTTACTTGGACAATTGATATGATTTGCTAAGAGCTCCGTGTGAGTCTCTGAGAATATCGTAATTTTGTCAGCGTAGTATTTGTAATAAAATACAAAGAAATGCGCGAGCTGCAGATGTTTGGAAACACAATTAACGGGATTGGCAAATGGGGTGCATGCAGCTTTTAAGGGGTCTTTGATGAAGGTTACTCGATTGTTGTTTGTAAAAATACTTATTTTTCGTAGTTTACATTTTTATTTGCATCAGCTGAAAGAGATGTGTCTTGGAGGTTAGATATGTCCTTAAATTGCATTTAACTGTGAATTTATTAAACATTTTGAAACTGAGAGGATTGGATGTTTTTATTATAGCTATTTATTATGTAGGCGATTTCAAATGAATTGATGAAAAATAAATAAACATATATTGTCACAAAAAAGAACCCGGAATTTGTAAATAAAACGCAAAGTATTTAATTATTCATCAAAATTTATTTTGTCGCAGACAATGTAATTCCTACTAGATGTAATACATATGTATATGCCAATGATTTCCAGTGCTCTATATACTTTACATAAGCACATTTTGGGAAGGCCTTCAGCTCCTACAACGAATTTGAGTTTGGAGAACACAAAAGAGGTATAAGGATCTAAATTCAGCGAATACATTGGTTAATCGATGGTTTTGACTGGAGGATCGAGTCGAGCAAAAACGTGTTTCATTTCGAAAATATCCACCATCATTCGAAGAGGTTCGCGATAGATCGAAGAGAATCGCGAGAAATGTCGCACTCTCTTGCCATCTCTCTAACACTTGACTGACGATTTTCAAGCATCATATCCTTCACTTTTTTAATATTTTCATCAACTGAAAAGGTTGAATCCAGAACGGGGCATGTCTTCAACGATCTTCCGCTAATTTTGATGTCAAAGATGCATCACGTTCTGAAAAACGAACTGTCGAAAAATCGATAAAACAAATCATCGAGTCCGATCGCTAAGTAAGCACTGCTATCATTTCCCAGAGCTAAGCATTACACACAACCCTTTTGGAAACCTTTTAAATAAGGCTGCATCCAAAAAATGCTCAATATAAGGGTGCTATGTGATCGTATTGACCCGAATTTCAAGATTTCTGCTGAATCGCAACCAAGTCAGTCCATTTATGAAGCGGGTAAACCGTAACTACTAATAATGAAAATTACAACAAAGTCATGCCAAAGTGGTCGTGTACGAGTCGCGGTGCAAAAACGGTGGCCAAGACTGGATTGAAGGTCAGGAAGATTGGTGTGTTTGACAGGGAATCGTGTTCTATGATCTGTTCCATTACAGCCAAACTCACACAACAATAAGGCGTCGCCAGAAGCCCCGGAAGCTTGGCTGGGAGACTTTTATGAACTCACCTTTAAATTTGGACCTGGCACCAAGCGATTACTACTTGTTACTTGCATTGCGAATGATTTTTTTTACTGAAAAATGCATCTCAAGAGAAGCTAGTCCAACTCAGTTTTTTGTCAATTGACAAAAATTTCTCTGCGAGTGGCATTATGAAATTATATTCAAAATGATAAAACATTTTCTATTTTTGAAAAAAATTAAAATTAATTATTTACCAAATTATAATAGTATGTTTATTTTTAAAGGGATTTTAATGATGAGTACATATTTTATTTATTTGGCTTTTATATGAAATTATGAATCGCTATAGTACCTGTGCCTTCATAGTTAAATACAGTGTGTACCAAAATTAATATTAATTTCGAATGACAGTTTAGCTAATGTGCCCCGATATTCTAATTCCTCAAAAGACACAAAGTTCTATTTAAAACTGTAAAGATTAATCTGTAGTTAGGAGACGACCAATTTCGTAAATAAAAAACTATAGTTTTTAAACCACTAACCATTCCTTTACAACTTCATCTATAAATACCATCCAGATTTGGAGTGATTTGGTAAAACTTCTTCTTCTATTTCGTAGAAATTCAACATCAATTTCATAAACTTCATTTTTTTTTTTGTTTTTCGTTATGAGAGAGTTTAGATATGATACAGCTTCATGGACTATACCTCTACACAAGCCCTACATCTACAAAAAATCGATGAAAAGATAGCACGTGCCCTTTTTTTTATCAACTTTATAAAACTGGTTTGTCAACACACTCAAGAACTCGAATAAGAGCTGCAAAAACATGCACCAAATTAATGACTTGAACAATAAATGTGAATATGAATATTAATGAGCCAGAGTTAAGGAGTTAGTTCCAGTTTGGGCAATAAAATCATTATTGATTATCAAGTCGACTAGTTATGCAAAAAAAGTAGAAATGAGAAAAGAGTAGCTCATACTGTTTTAGGTGCGCAAAACGATGAGAGATCTCAGCGATTTTTGGCTGCGTATCAACTTGTTATTTCTTTGTCCCCTGCAAGCGGCTGAAAGCTTTCGTGACTAATGCTAATTCTTTACTAGTTTTGCATATTTACAAATTTGTGCGTTGAAATTTCGATGAAACATTGTTTACAATATTAGCTGAGTAAGCTCTGCTTGTGCTTACAACGCCTAATTTGTAATAAGGAAAACTATAAAAGAAATCAAATGAAATTAGTGAGTACCTATTGAGTGACAGGTGGAATTTTGTGTGGTTATAACCTTGAAATTTGCATGCAAAGCAAATAGAAATGACAGCTGAAATCAGCTATTGATGAAACAAATTTTTTATGCAAGAAACATAAACATACAAATATACATATATATACCCAATTTGTATCGAAATAAATTCATCAAATATTCTTTTTGTTATTTTGTTCGTTTTTGTTTCCGCTATCCCTACTGAATGCCATAAAAAAAATAAACAAATAAATAGTTAAGGGCAAGGAATGTAACAACCATGATGACTGCATAACGATAGATAAAACCAGCTGCGTTAAGGATCCCAACGATTACAAGCATCGTTGCCTGTGTGGTGATGATTCGGCGCCGGTTAATGGACATTGCCAGGATGTGCTAAAAGGTGAGTTGATACAAAAACAAAAAATCCTTCAAAGTAGTAATAATATGCTGCACAAAATATGCTCAAAAAATATCAAAAGCTATGAAATAATAATCCGATAAATTTTCCGATAACCATAATTTTTAGACCATCGTTTATGAACCCTAGAGAATGGAATACCTTTCAATTTGGTCGAGTATTATTCTCAGATATTTTTTGTCATAAGGTGATACACCTCAAAGGCACTGTTCGTTCAAAGCTTTATCCCGATACATAGTATTAATTGGTTCTTGATTTGCTTACTGAAAATTGGAAGGATCAGGTGGAATTTAAGTTTGTGTGGCATGGCATGGTTTTGCCTTATATTACACATTTTCACACATAGAAATATCAGGATAATATCATCTATCGAATTTGGTTGAAATCGATTGACTAGATCCCGGCTTCCTCAGTGGGCAGGGAGTAGAATTTGCCCGCGTTAAGGAATGCCTGTTGTAAGAATATGCCCTGTGTCTCATTTTTGACTTGCCTTGAAATTTCAGCATAGTCTTGTCAGAAATAGTTTTATAATGTTCAGCTTGAACTGATATTATAGATTTTAAACGAGATTCCTTCTAATGAAGAGGCATTTGAATATTACCAGTCATTGAGTTTGATGGCTGCTTAACTGGTAGTAGCAAAAGCTACAAGGTCTGGCCGGAAACATAAATCTGGTACCACTGGGAAAAGTTAGCTCTTGGAGTTCACTCCAAGCTGCCAATTGGGCTTAGCTTTTTATGGAGATTCATGGTGGCTGTGGATAAAACTTAAAGCAGGTGGAATTGAAAATTCAGTTCAGTGTGGAGTCGTACTGAGGCTAGTTGACGAACCCATGCTTCCCCAAGGCACTGTAGTAAGATGTTGCAAAATTATAAAAATTTAATAGCTTTCGGCCACTTGCTTCGTGAGGAATTATATTACATTTTGATATACGATTTTAAACAATCTACATTTGACGGATTGTAGCCGATGGAATCAAGGTACCGTATATCCGTTAAATGAAAAAAAATTACGAAATTATTTCGAATTGCTTTCGCTTACATCTTATTCTGTAGAACCGATTGATTTTTTTCTGTCTCCAGACCAAAAGAAAAAATAAATAACTGGTCTAATGAGCGCTATTTCGAAGGAAAAAAAAAGACTAGGTTCGAGTGCTACCGAACATTTTATATTCTTGCAACTTTCAGGTATCAAAGCAAGGCAATTACCTGAAGACATAAAACGTCAACCTGCGAATCAAAATGCAAGCAATTTTAACACACATGCATACTATATATAACTCATATGCTGACATACACATACGGTTGGTTAGAAAAACGAAAACCATTAGGGTAGTATCCACCCAATTTCATCTATTTTTCCCAATACCACATACTGTTAACATGTCAGATACTAAAAAACTAATCATATAGAGTAAAGTTAGTCGGATGTTCGAAAATCCTGATGTTAGTTATATATGGGGTAAGTCAAGTTTTCGATCAAACTTATTTATTTTTGACACAAAGAAACACTGTTACGAGTAAAACAAGTTCTGCAGTTTTCATTGAGATAACCCAAATATTGGTCGATATATGCAGTATAATGCATATAATGGATGTTCGAAAATCTTGATGTTAGTTATATAGGGACTATGACAAGCTTTCGCTCAATTGTATATATTTTTGGCACAAAGATACACTGTTACGAATAAAACACGCTTTTTTATTTTCATTGAGATAACTCACATATTGGCCTATATTTGCGGTACAAAATCACCCGAAAGTTCGATTATCTTTATATTAGATATATGGGGATTAAGGGAAGTATTGGTCCGATTTATCCTATTTTTGACATACGGACATACCATTATCAGAGAAGTACTATCCCTGAATTTCAGTTATATATCTTAGACATTGACCGACATTTTCTAACAAAATTCAACATAGTTACGAGGGTCTGAATATTAGGTACCTAGGGCATGAACAGTTTTTGTTGGATTTGAACAATTTTTAGTCATAAATGAAATTTAAAATTGTGTTTATGGGAAGTAGGCGTGGCTATTACCCGATTACGCTCATTTTCACAGTACCAAATTTTATCGAAGCCAGTCGGTTGGGTCCCGAGATCATCCAATTTTCACACCGTAAGTAGCTTAAGCGGTTTAGAAGATATGCACGTTAAACTTATTAGAGGGTGGGGACACGGTTAATGGCGATTTGTGGACGTGGTAGTCTACGAATGTCAACCGGATTTCAATTTTTCATGTCACCCTGATCATTTATATATGTGTATATAACCCTATATCTATCTCGTTTAGTTTTAGGTGACACGTACAACCGTTAGTTTTACAAAACTATAATACTCTGTAGCAATTGGTTGCAAGAGTATAAAAAACGACATCGCTAAGTTAAAAATGCCCTACCCGCGATTTACCGCCCTTCATTCCTATGATATCCGGGTAAATTAAACGGAGAAAAAAATCGGTGATATGCAGCTTTGTAGAAATCTTAAATCATTATTACAATTATTAGAAAATGGTAATTTTCCACGAATTTATTAACACCCAGGAAGAAACATCTAAGAACTGGACTTTCTCCTGACCCAAAACTCAGCGGACATGGGTAAGCAAACATCTCAGTCCATATTGAAGTAATTCTTTGGCCAATGGTCCCATCGGAGAGAGATGAGAGGAGAGTAGGTAAGGAGTAGGGGGATAAAGTTCCGCACTTCAGCCTACCTACTCCTCCTCCTACTATTAAAAAACAGGAAGAACGTATACAAATGATCAATATGATGAGTCGTTTGTCTGTATATAATCGAACTTGCACATGTTCTTTTCTTCTCAAATAGTTGCATTTGACGAGATATCTACGCATGACATGACCAGATATTGGCATGGATTATTGTCCAATACATAGGTGAAGCTTAAGTTACCGTTGCTTTCTTATTCTTTTTAGTTTTTAGTATCCAGGGAAAATACTAATACTAATATTTATAAGTACTTTGTAGTAAAATAAATGAAATGTTCACCGCTTAAAAAAACGTATACCATTTGCTTCTCCTACATTTACATTCGATATCCGTCATAATCTCAGAGTACAAAATTTATTTGGAACATAAAACCGCAATATGCATGTAGATATTTTGTTAATTTCATTAGCCTTGAATAATGCCAACCAGCACTAATTTCCGGAACGTTGTTCAAAATTATTCATACAAGTGCAGTCAACACGGCGTATGAGTAATAGTTATGCACTGTAGTAGTAGTAGTGGCCAATAATAGAGTGGTGACATGATTGCAAGCCAATTTGATGCAATGTCATAACTGCAAGGAAACTTCAAATCTGAATTACCTATAAATACATAAACTTGTGCCCACACACATGCACACAGGTAGTAGAATTCTTGCAATCTTCCGCATACAAAAGCCAATAAAAAATGCCATTATAGATCTGCCTTATAATTTGTAAACACAATGTAACGGCTTTTGCTGCCACTTCGTGTGCACTGACACGAAATTCTTCTGCACACAAGAAAGTGTCGTCGATTACCCGCTAACCGCCAACCCGCCAAGCCATTGTACTCATGGTAGTGCAGCATGACACACAGTTATTTCCTTATGACTTAATGGCATTCCATAAGCGTGTGCAACGCTCATTTAATTGCTTCATTGCAGCAATAATTTCAACGCCAATTAACTTACACAGATGGTCGAGTGGGAAATATGCATCTTTGCATGCATTTATTTGCAACAGCAAACATACAAATACATATGTTTATATATGTATATATATTTGTACAACACAATTGGCACGAATTCCATTTATTCTAGTTTTTAATAAATCGTGTCTAACTATATTTACTTGTCATTCGTGTCAGCAAGTTTTGACGCGTTCTATAGTTGAGTGCAAATATTTGTGCTGCTTAAATACAACTCTGCAAGGTTACTCACTCTCACTAATCTTAATGATCTCATCAACTAAGCATCCATCCTTTTTCAAGTATATCTAAATAATAGAACAAAAATAATTGTTATGTTGTTATTATTTCTTAATTCTCTTTACACATTTATTGCCCTCTTAGTTGTACTATTGAAGCAAGCTTAATTCTCTTTTATTGCTTCCTTTCTGTTTTAATTGCATCGTCCCTATTAAAATCTTATTTTCGTTATTTGCCTTGTATGGCATATCCTTTTGCTTACATTTGCTTTGTCATATGTTACTATTTACAATGCACTTAGCAGGCTAACGCCTAAATGTATGCCAACTTGTATAAAAATAACTGTGTCACAGTCAATTTTGGGTTGGGCTAGGAGCATTTTTGTCTTCTGCAGCTGATACAGCTAGTTCGCCCTAGCTACTACCATACATTTAAAACGAGTTTGACAAGAAAGTGATCTATTAAGCGGTCAGACCAATCTAAAATAAAAAAAAAATCAATATTATGTTGGTAGTAGTAAATAAAATTTGCTTGGAAGTCAGCTAAAGTGCAAATATCTTTGAAATAATTTCCTCGAAACTATATTTTCATGGTGGATGGTTCTGAAGATGGACAAATGGCGATTATCGCATGGATCTTATCCATATTAAGATGCTGTTTTTACTTCATATGATAAGAGGTCGAAATCAACGTCACTCGCCCTCTTGAAAAATATGATACCGAATTTCTTTCCTCTCAGAATAAATGATCAAAGTTAAAACTTTTTTGGATCAAGCACTGAATTTTTCATATATTTATAATAAATAAATATATAAATGATCAGCGTGACAAGCTGAGACAATTTTATTTTATTTTCTCTATCTGTCCGTCAGTTTATACGAGAATTAGTTCTTTAATATTTGAGATATCGATATGAAATTTTCATATATCCCTTCTTTAAAAACTTTCTGCTTTGATACCCTTTGTCGTCTCAAAATGCTTGCCTTTCATCGGCGTTTTCAGACAAGGAAACAAAAAAAAGCCGAGGGGCCACATCTGGAAAGGTTTGGTATGCTGGCCTTGGTTAGGTAGCATCTTCCAATTGGATGCGATGTCTCGTCGGACCCGATTGAACCTTCTTTTAAGTTTTTCTTGAGAACACGTCAAACTGGGCGTTGACGGTTTGTCCAGGAGCAATGAGCCTCGTTTTCACTTCTCTCTTCCCGGTCCTCCAAACAGGACTAGTGTCTTGCTAAAGCAACATCTGGGTAAGCCTGCTTGATCATATCAAACGTCTCTTTCGCAGATTTATTCACACAAAATTAAGTCGCGTACCTCTGCTCTAACGAACGCTGCATTTTCGGCTTACACCACTCACAGAAAGACGGCAACCGAAAATGTTTGCCCAGACTCTCTAAGTGCTCGGAGACGACTGACCAGCCGCTCATTCGTTATCTAGTACAGTCGCGGTGGAATAAAATCAGTTCTAATACTTTCCGGACAAAAATTGTATAATGGAAAATACTTAAGCATTTCAATGATTCATTACGATATCTTGGTTAAACGGAAGCCACAAAGTTCTATTTAAACAATTTATATCCGCCTGGAAAGTATCAAAACGGAAGTCCAAAGTTCGAGTGGAACCGAATATTTTATAGTCTCGCAACCTGCAAGGATCAAAGTGAAAGACGTATTCTAGTCAAAGTTTGCTCAGGAATGAGGCCTATTTCTTGCTCAATAGGTATGTAAACAAGAGAGGTGAGAATGTAATCGTCAATGGTGACCGTTATCGCACCATAATAACCGACTATTTGAGCCCTGAAATTGAAGCTCGTGATCTCGGCAGCATTTGGTTTCACACGCTGCTTTCTACATATCTCATAAATCAGTGAATTTATTGTGAGAACACTTCAGTGAGCAGATAATTTTACGTTTTGGACCGGTCGATTGGCCACCAGAATCGATTCAAGCCTTGGAGCAAAACATTACGCTTGTCACTCGCCAGCTACCAGCAATTCTTGCTCGAGCCAAAGAAAGTTAAACTCAACACATCAGAGAAGTAGCCGCGGCCAATATTTGAAGGAGATAATCTTTCAGAAATTAATGCCTAAGAATATTCTTTCGAATGATAATAAACATTTTAAGTTCCTTAGTAGTTCTTAGAAAAACTGTTTTATGGGGAGTGAGAAAAAATTTGTTTATAATCCGAATTCACAAATTTTTATAGCGTTCGTAGAGGCAATTTGGGCAATTTGTCATGAGCGAATTTAGTGATTGTATATTAAGTGGTTTAGGATATACATATGTTCATTAAACCTTCGCGGTTTTTTTTTTTAATTTTTAATCCACAGATGCGCCTTGCAACTGCGATCGCCTGTGCCAAAATACAGTTTTACCATATATCTTAATTCAGTGCTTAGTTATGGCACTTTGTAGGTGTTTGTTTAATGGCATGTGTGTTCGTACTTAAATTATAGTATGACGGACCGACAGACAGTCACTCGACAGACTAGTCGTCAAAACTATTATACTCTGCAGCAACAAGAGTATAACATATAACAGTTATGGTTTACGGATCAATCGATCTAACTAATCCTTAATATTGTCACTTCCAGGTCTACGTCACAAATGCACCAGCAGCCATGAATGTGAAGATGGTTTGGTTTGTCAATTCGAGAGTCTCAATCGTACAATTGGTGTATCGAAATTCATTTCCAAAACTAAATTATGCCTCTGCGACAATGAGAGTGGATTCTTCGAAGATGTTTTGCGTGACATTTGCAGCGGCGGTGAGTAGCAAATTAACAATATTTTTAAATAAAGAATTATAATGAAGATAATTTTGACTTCTTACAGCTTCGCTACAAACAATCGCAAATATTTTGTGCTCGCTGCTCTCCACAGTGGCGCCGTTCATTGGCTACGCACGCATGAAGCCGCATTTCTAAACGGTCGACCAACAGCAAATGAGCTAAATAAGTTTTATCACCGTTTTTTCTAACTTTAATTTCTCTACCAATTGTGATGTTAAATATTTTGAATATTTAGTTGAAGCACACTGACACACTAGAAACTACAGTATATGGTCAATTAGCTTAATCAAATATAGTAAGTGTGATTGTTTACATAAATATATGGCGGCACTGCACACCGAAGTGAATTATATACAAACATGTATAGTTTGTGAGCGTTACCAGATTTTTTGATTACTACTTTTTTTAATTGTTATAGCAAAATATATGAAACAACTTATTCAACTTAAAGAAAAAAACCTCAACTCGAACCAACTGGCATATATAAATATTTGTATGTAATTATAAGTATCACTGGTTTTATATAAATATCGATTTTACTGTGTGTCACCAACTATCGTGCCTCTTACATGAAATGTAGTTTAAGTTTATTTACCTGTATACACCTAAATGCTCTACTATATACATACATACCTAACTACAGTTTTAGTATATAAGTGTAATAAATAACGAAATATTGTAAAATATACTCGTATATTTCTATCATTGATGTCTTATATTCAAATTCATAACATTACTACCTGTCTCTTATACACATCTAGATGTGTATAAGAGACAGACTATATACATACATACCTAACTACAGTTTTAGTATATAAGTGTAATAAATAACGAAATATTGTAAAATATACTCGTATATTTCTATCATTGATGTCTTATATTCAAATTCATAACATTACTACCACCGCCAAGTCTATCGGCCTTAACACTAAGGTTCCCTTAAAGTCAACTTCATATACAAAATTAGAAGAAATAATACAGAATATAACAATAATAAAATCTACGCAATGCACACACATGGATTTTACAAAACTATATAGTACAGTGATCATCTGAAATTGATCTTACTTTCAAGAGATACTATTCTTTGCAGCACTCAACTCACCGGCAACAAATCTGAGAACACTTAAGCACGTGCTAGTTGTAATTCTACACTGTAGTTTGTTAAAAAGTAATAAGAAATTAATATAAAGGTTTACTTGCATAAAAACACACTTTCGTTTTACACGATTTCAGTGGTGGCGAGAAGGTATAACAGCTTAACTCTTTGAACAATTTTGAGGAGAAAATCGAAGTTAAGCTAAGCGGTTATGACTTGCCAACTGAATTAATAAAATGTTTTGATTTGCCATTTGTACCTTAGATAATAGAATAATTATTCCTAGACTTAAGCGCATTATTAGTCACCCTTTAAAATAAGTAATTATATATTTGGGGCATTAGTATATAACCAGGCTTTGTATGTGATTAAGTTTTGTTGCCAGAAAATTATATATTTTACTAAGATATTATTTTGCTTAGAAAATACGGTCGCCAAAGCACTAAATTGTGTTTAGAAAAAGTTTCGTTCAGTTGAAATGCCATGGATTTTAGTCTGCGCATCGAATAAATCAAATTCAACGGTTCACAGTCGTTGTTGTTATTCTTGGCACACGTAGTATCTTCCATTTAATTTTTGAATAACAATGTTATCTCAAAGTGGTTGCTAACTGATTTAATGGGTTAGGCAAATAATATCTCGATAATGAGGAATGAGAACTGATCTGTTCGGTTCATGAATAATACCTCTCATAAAACTAACTAACTAACCTTTTGTCATATTTACTTATATGATGATATGAATTTCAAAAGTTATAAGCTATTCAAAACTCGATAGAACTTTGGATAGAAAACAAAGAATATATAGCAATTCATAGAGCAGCCAGTTCCAGATAAGGCAACCCGCATCATCCTCTTAATAAGTGGCTTTGGATCGGTGGTGATTACTCCCTAACCAATAATAAAGAAACATACTTGAGGTAGTGTGAATGGCATCTCCGATTGGACAGCTCTTTAATGACACTCTAAATCTTCCATGCTGTTTTTGCATATTCGTTCGTCTTAAGCGTGTACTCGCCGGATTTGATATCATACTTATCTCAAGATTTCTTTCATTTCAAAATATTGAGGAGGTATTGTATTCCATAAGCCCGCTTTTAGAGCGATTTTTGACCCTTGATATTATCTATCCAACAAAACAAAGATGGATTGATTGATTAATACAAATTTCATTATCTTATGAACCAATCAAAAAACAGATTTTCATAAAAAAGAGTTCGTCTAAATATCGATTATTTTAATATTAAAAATCAGATATTTAGCGATTTTTTAATATTACAAATTAGGTATTTAAAAGTTTTGTTAGTTTATACAAACGAAAGATTTGTAAATGATATGCGCTCTAAATTTTAAATAAACTGTTAAATGATCAGAAATTGAAAATAGTTAAAAAGTAGTCAAAATCACGAAACTAAAACTAAACGACTATAATTAAAAACAATTAATTGTGAAAATTCTTTTAGAGAAGATTGCTTTCTCGCTATTGAAATATGACATAAAATAACGATTTTTTAAATTTCTGGAATAGGATATCCCCTTAAAGCAGTTACATAAAAAATATGTTGTGAAAAGAAATTGAAACATGACACTTGCGTTAATAACCACTTTGTTAAAATGGTAACACCAGTTTTTAAGGGATTGCTATACTAAAGCTCCAGAGGGTTTGCTTGCAGCGTGACATACATAAAATTGTGAGAAAGCGAGTGAGTGGGTTTATCTGTGTAATGATTAAAGTCTATAGACAATTTTTCATTAGTAAAGTTTTGATTATAAAATTATGTCAGCGGATCCCAAGTTCAAAACGGAGGATGCTGTATAAAGAGAACAGATTAATATAACATCATTCATATGATAAAAAGTGCAGAAATTATTTGATAACCCTTTTTTATTGCTCTGGTTATATACGCTGATCACATTTCAAAGCTATAAACATTTATAGATATTTAATGGTAAACACAAAAATATTGAAAATGAAAATCTTAATCAAATAATCGTATTGTAGTTTATGTTCAACCGTGATTTTAATGTATGTATGTATGTGAAAATTTTTTCGTACCTTGTTTTCAATAAAAGTCCAAAACGCTAATATGTCGTCTTTTATTTTTCGTTCGAAGATAATTTGAGTAAGTAACCATTACAAACATTGTCCCATATCAACTAAACATAAAGCCAATAAAAGTAAGAGAACGATAACTAAAATATGTAAGTTCATCGCTGCTTTCTAATTAGTCTAAAAAGCTAGATGTACTAAAATTATCAAAAAATATTTGTGATGCAGTTCTGATTAACAGTCAGAGATAGGAAGGATCAGTGAGAACCTTTTTGAAAGATCATTTCAGCCTAAGAAAAGTTAAAGTGTTGATTCCAAATCCATTCATGAAACGTTTTATTACAGCGGTGAGTCTTGTATATATGCCCATATCGTGTTAAAAGTGAGCCGAAGCCAAAAAACCAATCTAAAAACGTTGACACAAATGTAGTGGGGCAAGGGGAATACTTTATATACCATTGGCATAGTCGTCGATCTCAAATTCAGGTTGTAATTAAGAACCCTCTAGGATTGCTTTTCTAAATACATTTTTTTCAATACATCCAAAAATATATGTATATAAACACAAGCTCTGCAACTGTGTACCTCTCACCTATGTCCTTTTTCGTTGCCAACTAGATGTGCTCCAAGATTTCATTCTTTTCCTAAATTTAAAATTTGCTTAAAATATAAATACTAAAATATTAATTAAAAAATGTAAAACTGTCATGCATGCCGTTTTCACATAGCCTCCGTACTGTTTTGTCATAATTCTAGCACCCATAAACCCTTCACAGTATCTGCTATAATTCAATTATAAGTTATCAAAGATCGCCCAAGCAGGTAAATATGGTAAACCATAATTACAGCAGTCAAAACACGGTATAGCATACAACAACAAAACTTACAACAAGCAAGCAATAATCACTACTTGTTGCCGTATGCTGATTTCATATACACAATTTTAATCATATTAAAATATTTAAAGAATCTCATTCACCTTTTGAATTTGTAGTTGCAATTCATTCCCCGAAGCACAATACTGCTCGCTTCATAATAATCGTAATAATAACACTTTCCCACGAACGAAATTAGTTGTACGAAGTGCTTTGCTTGCTGCTCGAAGCAACAACAATTTGTTAAATTCGCTTGCGGTAGTTTGTAAAACACTGAATCTTCAAATATTTGCCATATTTTAGACTAAAAACATTTAATTATTGTTTACATTTAATAAAATTACTAATTTCTTTGATAAATTCACAATTTTCACAAAATTTCTCACAAGTGAATCGGAAGCAAATGCGCGACGTTTGAAATGGCGGCGGAAACAGAATAATGCAAATGGGAAGAATGTAGTTGCCAGCACGCCAAAAAGAGTAACGGAAAATAAAACTAACATTTGGTACGCACTATGCGATTTTATAATCATAATAACATTATTAACAAAAAAAATCAGTAAATATAATGTATTAGTACTTAACGCATTATTTAGAACAAACAAGTAACGAATTATAAAATTCATATCTCAACGAATGGTATTTAGTATTACTATTTAATAGCTGCAAATTCCAATTTGAATGTCAAACACTTGCAATTTTATAATAAGAATATAAATCTAACTACAATATTTGAAAAAAAATCTAGAAGCAGTAAATTAAGCTGAATACGGTAAATTTTTGCCAGTTTCTTTGAGTCTGTTCGCCTTGTAACTATTGTCTAACTAACTGTGAACAGATGTGGCATCACTCTTTTAATGCGCTTTCCTGTCTTCGTCATCTTCCTGTCATCTCTTATTCTCAGTCACATATTACGAATATTTTATTATTAGAGATATTCATAGAGCAAATTAAATAATATATTCGTAATGTTCAGTTTTTATAAATGTAATTACCCGAAACTGTACATTCATAATGTTCAGTATTTTATGAAAGTAATTACCCGAAAGTGGCTTCTGAGCACTCAAAGAAGGAGTTTAGTGTCAGTGATTGTGTGTACATTTTTGTTGGTGTATGGAGATATCGTTACTTCATGATGCAAGTTTTAACATAATATTGAACGTTCGACATAGTAATTTGGAAAAAACGGTGAGTTTTCTTAAAAATAACAGTAATATCTGTCTCTTATACACATCTAGATGTGTATAAGAGACAGGGAGTTTAGTGTCAGTGATTGTGTGTACATTTTTGTTGGTGTATGGAGATATCGTTACTTCATGATGCAAGTTTTAACATAATATTGAACGTTCGACATAGTAATTTGGAAAAAACGGTGAGTTTTCTTAAAAATAACAGTAATATCTGTCTCTTATACACATCTAGATGTGTATAAGAGACAGGGAGTTTAGTGTCAGTGATTGTGTGTACATTTTTGTTGGTGTATGGAGATATCGTTACTTCATGATGCAAGTTTTAACATAATATTGAACGTTCGACATAGTAATTTGGAAAAAACGGTGAGTTTTCTTAAAAATAACAGTAATATTCAATAAAGTAAATTTTCCAATTGAGACAACGTAAAGCGATCAGCTGTCAACAGCACTGCTCTGCCCATGTAGTAAGCCTTAAAACATTTTCGATAACATTTTGCAGCTAATGGAACTTTTGGTTGCTTGGAATTAAATGATTTTAACAGAGTTGTATTATTGATCATAGGCCTTTAAATTTATAAATACATTTAAAAGATCTGACCTGTTTTTTTTTTTTTTTTTGATATTTTTTTATACAAATTTTTATTCTTCAATAGAACTTTTTTCACATATTATGAGGTACATACATACATATATCGTGGAGTGTATAAACAAATTTTTTTGGAATTTGTATTGACATCTGTCGGAGAAATGGCTGGGTTAATGAGATGCGTTTTTCACTGACGGACACGATTTCTCATGTTTGGATCATCTAAAACACAAAAATCCAATTTATTCTTAAAAAGTACGTGAATGGTTATCGTCCCTACTTCTCTTCTTGATTGGCGTAGACACCGCTTACGCGATTATAGCCGAGTTAACAACAGCGCGCCAGTCGTTTCTTCTTTTCGCTACGTGGCGCCAAATAGATATTCCAAGTGAAGCCAGGTCCTTCTCCACTTGGTCCTTCCAACGGAGTGGAGGTCTTCCTCTTCCTCTGCTTCCCCCGGCGGGTAC